>NC_086336.1:62098821-62398821 GCF_032445375.1 Bacillus rossius redtenbacheri
AGTTTTCAATATTTTTTTTTTTTTTTGAGGCGCGGCAGTGGCGTACCCTCAGGAGGGGCAAGTGTAACGAGCAGTGTGAGAGTATCAGCACAGGTTTAACAGTTAGTTTTTAAATAATAGTGTGTTCTTTTTATGTCTTAAAGTCGGTCTGGTCTGTATGTTAGTTATAAGTGCGTGTACAGTTGAAGACCCATCTGTTTCAATGTTTAATTAAACACAAGAACAAACAATGGATCTACTCTGTTGATTTGATGATTTGAAGCACTATCAAATTTCGATAGTCATACGCCTGAACCGTTATGTTTCGTAGCTTGATCAATTAAACAGATTTAGCATTTTTTTTTTTGGCATTAAGTTAACCAGTGCGAACTTGAGTGCTGTGCCAAAAAAAGGATTTTACAATCAGTTTGAGATTTTTTTGTGTGGTTGAAATGTGTTTGAGTAAGTATTTGTAGCTTAATATACTTGTTTAGATTATCGCCAGATTTATATACTTTTTCAAGACAATTATAAAAAATGTTTGTTTCTGCGTATCCTCCCCCCTCCTTTCACACACACACACACACCTACATCAATAAACAAGACCTTGTCGTCAGGACGACATATACTATTGTCAGGATCAGCATCTAGTGTTTTAAAAATGGAATTTCGTTGTATTGGACTTTCAGTCTGTTAAATTTCCTTTGTGTAATGCGCGCTTATTTAATGGTATTTCCGCTGAATACCAAAATTTCAGCCTCAACGTACCTAAAGAAGTATAACCTCAGAAACGCAGCAGGCGATGGTAATTTCGGTCTATGGGTAAATGTCACAGGGTCAGCGTTGATGCATTTACATGCTACACATTCGGTACTCCTGTTGTTCGGCTAGCTCTGAAGAATCAATAGTACCATCTTGTTAAACATACTTATAATTAGGTTTCAAAATAGGGGAAAACATATTTACAGTTTTTCCTTAAAATGATTACTTTTCGTTTGTTTATCACGCTCGGCATTATTTTAAGGAATGCTGCTTAAAATTTCGTGTCTCAGATTCATATTATACATTTATTTGCAACGTCAAAACACATGGAATTTGCTAGTTACCGAGGTTAGATGTTACACATCACTGTCTAGTACTGAAAGACTCGCTGACATTTTTTTCCCTCTCTTTCTCTCTGAAATATTTGGTCATAGTTACTGAATTATCTAGAATTATCCTCCCAACGTTTCGGTCAACACTGCAGCTGCCATAACACAGGTTAGCAGTTGTCATCGAACGTCCTGTTTTCCGTGGCGTGGCCATGTAGTCGTTAAAACACGTTCCAGCCGCAGCTTCGCTGCAGCAGTATATTTCTCCGCTCAGATCAGTTGCTTGATGAAGCGACCCCAAGCAGCCATCGCTGACTGACTAACAGGGACGTCATCATCGCCAGTAGCGGACCCAGTGACCGAGTACCCGAACTTGGCATCGAATCCCCGAAGGCCCGCGAGTATTTCTCCGCTGGCGGCACAGCGCAAGTGAAATGTCCATCCCAGCTGTGCGTGTGGCTGTGCATGGGGCTATGCGTGTGCGTGTGGCTATGCGTGTGCGCGTGCTGCAGGCTGGGGCAGATTCCCGGCCAAGGTCGAGCATTTCCGCACTACTTGTTCCCACATATTTTTTTTTTTTCTCCACACAACGTTTATCAACGAAACTACATCCACCATCGATTGAGATGCTATTTCGGTAACAAAAAAAAACTGAGGAATTACATCTTGAGTCCTGCTCCATATTTACAATTTATATAATCTAAATTATACAATAATTAGCATAATTGGATTTTTTTAGTTTTGTGATATAATATATAAAAAACCACGTACAATATTTAACACATTTGGGTATCGTAAAATGATTCAAAAGACCTGCAAAAAATTTACATTTTCATAATTGCTGAACCTGTTTAACTTTTTTTAAAAGTAATTAGGCTAAATATTTATTTGTTTCAAATGATTTTATTGGATTCTTAATGTTTTTCTTTTAACTATGGGAATTTTTTGCTAGGTACTGTATTTATACTTCAATGAATCCTTTTAAAAAATGGCTAATTTCCTAACCTTATGGTTTATACTATAATTAAAGGCTCTATGGAATGTATTTAACTAATTAATTAGATGTGTTTTTAGTGACGTCTAACGGGTTTTTCAATTGGCGCGATAGTTTCGTTTTAGTCGGATACTCGCCTTACAACGTTGGACTAGGTGATAATTTTTTTTTTCCAGCGCGGCCAAACCCGAATGTTCGCGTTTTAGGAAACATCGTGGAGTTGCTAGTAAGCAATGTAATAACACTAGCCGTAAGTATTTTTTGATTATGAGAGTACAATTACGTGACCATCTTTTCTGCCCAGACCAACTCTTGTTTCGAACCATCCTCTGTCTCCTGTATTCTCCTGCGCTATTAATACATGCAAATTGTACCCCGCATGACAGGGCCCAGGGTTTTTCCCTGTGTCTGTGCAGGTCTTACCTGGGCCCGACTTAGTATAGTTTTAACCTAGATTTAAGATAGGGGCGCTGGTCGTGGCTTCAATCGGTGTCATGGTTGGCTAATCCCCGTACAAAGCACGCGTTGAATGGCTGATGCCGAGCATGACTAGGCTTCGGCCTGAGACGCACCTGGGTCCCTCCCTAACCCTGACCACTCCTACATGTACATTTAGTTACGTTCAGGCATCTTCGAAACTCCAGCCCCAATCCTCCCACTTATTTCACTGGCTGCGTGCCAGTGTGTGAAAGTGTCGCCTGCGGGGTGAACGTCTGCCGACAGCGGAAATATTTAAAAAAATAAATAAAAATCGGTGTTGTCTTATTTGTAGCCTGCCGTATAAATATTTCTTTACGTTAGACCTCGCGTGGAAGTATGCCAATTTCTAAATATCGAATTTTTTCTGGAAGGAAGGTGGATTATAAACTCAACGACTGTTAACAGCTCTAGTTTTGACGATATGTCAGTGAACGCTGCCCCATCGCTCTGTCCTTGAGGACCTATAATAGAATATGATCTGCTGTTGAGAGAATAAAGAAAATAAACTTCAAAAATCCTGCATTTTCAGTTGGGCAAATCATGGAGTGACGTTGAAGAATCCGCGCTGGAGAAAACCTGTACATCATCCCGAAAAAAGTGATAACCACTGGGCCATCTGAAAACCAAGACGATTTTTTTATTATTGTATCTGTTTTGCGCATCACTAGGGAGTAGGCCTACTGAAGCCCTGCACACCGTATGTTGTGCCCTGGTAGAGCGGGTGACTCGCCATAGGGTCGCCAGTAGGACATGGACGGCGTGTCACACCATCGTCGGCAGATAAGTCCAGGCCGCTGATGGTGACCCGGTAGGCAGGAGGTGGTGATGAAAGCCCTGGACGCCGACGCTAATGGCACACGGGCCGAGTGTAGAGGGCGCCGCCCAGAGGGCTTATCTCTGTCTCTCGCACGTGTGCGTGCGTGTGTGTTGTAACCGGAGGGGGTGGTCTGCGAAAGTTCGGAGAGGCAACATCATCGCCGGACCTGGAAAATAACAAGTATTTGCCCCGTGGTCGCAGGGCTTCCGGCGTTGAACAGACTGTGTGATCCGTCGTGGCGTTGAACGACCTCCGGCGGGCGCCGGCGACAGTGGTCCGGACGAGAACAGCTGCGGCCTTCAGAGACCTTCACCCGCATCCCCGGCGCTTTCACCGCGACACACTTGGGCTCGGAACCATCTGGTCCGGCCGGCACGCCGTCAACTCGCTCCTGACATTGCCCACACGAAATTCCTGCAATCGTGTATACTTTTGTAGTGTATTAAAAATAAAAGTCCTTCCGTGTTTATTTTTTCACGTTTGGCTTTGGGGATGAGATACTTTTGGGGGGAGTGTGGGTATGAAATGGCGAATGTGATACGGTGTAACAGCCTGGACGTGAGACATGAAATATAACGTAGAATTCTTTAAAAAAAAAAAATAATTTCGCATGCGATGATCAAACTGTCGCTTTTCAAACATCAAACATTCCGGATGCGAGTCACACACGTACTTTTCTACGCCCGCCGCTATAGAATTCTCTGCTTGAATCGTAAACGTTGCTTTGTCACCCTCAAACGCAAATAGCAACTAGCAGAACGAAAAAAAAAAAAAAAAAAAAAGAGGAAATTTTAAACTAATAGAGACGGCTCCGATAAAACCCCCGGCTTTGAACCTGATTTTTCACCAAGGAATTTCATTAATATACAGAACATCGTGTTAAAAATTCATTGAACAGTTAATACCATAAAGTTTCCGTCACACGTTATAAGTTATACTTCAATGAAATTACTAAAATGTTGACCCGAAACAATTTAAATACACATTATAACACTAAGTATATGTTCGTATATTTTTGTGGTTGTGAGAGAGTGCCACAGTGAGACAGTGTGGATGCGAGTGTAATATCGTGACTGCGCGGCAGTGAGGGGCAGTGTGACAGTGTGCGTGTGTGTCCTTGTTGCAGGTGACGCACCGCGCCAATGGACAAGTGATGGTGCTCAAGATGAACCTGCTGCGCTCCAACCGACCCAACATGTTGAAGGAGGTGCAGCTCATGAACCAGCTGTCGCACCCCAACATCCTCGCGTGAGTCTCGCTCTCTTTTTCTCGCTCTCGCTCTCTTTCTCTCTCTTGCTCTTTATCTCGCTCTCTCGTTCTCTCTCGCTCTCTTTTTCTCTCTCTTTATCTCGCTCTCTCTCGCTCTCTTTTTCTCTCTCTTTATCTCGCTCTCTCTCTTTCTCTATCTCGTTCTCGCTCTTTCTCTCGTTCTATCTCGTTCTCGCTCTTTCTCTCGTTCTATCTCTCGCTCTCTCTTTATCTCTTTCTATCTATACCCCCCTCTCCTCTTCAAGCAGCTGCGTGGTGTTCCTCTGGCTTATTCATGGCTCGGCGTCAACACGGTAACTTTTTTTTGGGATTGTGCCAGTTTTAGATATTTGAGTAAATGTTCCGAAACTGATAAAAACACTCAAAGCGACACGAGTAAGCAATTAATGGCGGCGGCATCAGTATAGTGCACAGATATTGAAATGTGAGCTAAAAAAAATAGTATTTCTCAGAAACTAGTAGGAATTTATTATCGAGGTTTTCAGGGTAAACACAGGAACTCCTCTAGTATTGAAGATATGATATTTTCGTAATTTTATTTGTACTTTGCGGAAAAGCAGCAACGTAATATATTTACCGGTATGTACCTACAGGAAGAGGATTCTCGATAGAATGGATGTTTTCCACAGAAAGGGGATTTACGGTACTGTCAAGGATTTCCCACAGTAAATTTATTTCCTTTTTTTACACTTTTGACTACAATTTACTAATTTTAATTTTCGTGGAGAAACTAGCTGGGTATAATTTACAACTTATTCAGATAATTTAAATGATAAGTTCTTGATTATTTTATAATTATTTGTTCCTGTTTCACAAGAAACATTACTGGGAAAAGTATTGTTGTTATTAGAGGAGAATTAGACCTTTCTTTAAAATTTATTAAGATATTCTATTTCAAAATATTTTAAATTTTTTTAAACCACTTGATTTAAACCATGGTTTAAACCATTGTGGTTTATATCAGGCAACCCTGGTTGAAAGCTTTTGTGCTCTTAGTATTTCGAAACAAGAACGACGACTAATAGCAAACATTGTGCATTGGAAAGAGAAAGCAAATGCCCATTAAAATGTGAGACAAGGAATAGTATTCAGAATACATTCAGAAACAAGTTTAAATGACAGAAAACTTTAAAAATAAGAAATTTTGGCCTATTTTCGTCGCATGTTCATCGGATGAACCGTTCTAAAGAACATGTACGCTCGGACGTGGCCAGGTGGGATGACCCTTCAAGGATATAAATGAAGAAAAAATTAGTGAAGACAGGATAAGAAATTAACAGCAACTTAGCTACAAAAGGTTACAGAGAACTTTATTTGGAAGGCTTATTGTAATCCTTATAGTGGGCTACGATAAATGCATTTCCTCCCACATCCAGCCAAACATGCACAGAAGCGGTAGTTTTTTTTTCTTTCAAGAAGTCTATATTTAATGCCGGTTTGCACACGTGTTAGTTGTAAGCATGTCTTTCATACAAACTTGACATGTGTTTAATGCATTAAATATATGTTTTGTGTTTGTATTTATGACTTGTTTTTAACGAAAACATCAAAATAATTGCATGAAGAAAAAAAAGTAGTATTGAAAACAATCAAATAAAAACCAAAAATATAAAATTCTTAAATTTTTATTTAATGAGGCAGAAAAGTTATTTAAATTTCTGTATGTAAGCGTTGGGCTTCTAAAAGTGTAATTTTCCCTTAGATTTTACTGTGACCATTTTCTTTTAAAACTAAATTTTAATATTAAAAAAATTGGTTGTCTGTACAAAACTTTGATGAAATTATTGCATACTTTTATGAATAAAATTGATTCATTAATATTGAATTATCACTATTTTGTATGGATATAAAGGAGGAGTGAAATGAAATCTACAATTTAATCGATAAATTTACTTTTATTTGCACTCATTAATTCAAATATGTGTATTACTTTAACGAAGAGATTATTTTAACTATAACTTTTATACATGTTTGCTATGTAACTTCTTCCAGTCTGTGTTATTCAGTTAAGGATAGGACGATGATAGGAAAAGTAGGAAACGAATGGGAGTGTTTCGAGTTTAATGTGCCTCGAAAAAGTCAAATCGATGGTTGTTCCAATCGATTGGAAGAGAGATAGATGCGGCGCAATTGTACAATGAGCGTAACGGGACAATGTGCCTAACGGGACAATGAGTCATCCTTTTTCGTGCGTGCAGCCGGCGTTCATCGATTTATTAGACGTTGTCACGTCAAAAACTATAACAAATGTTTTGATGGCTACACTACTCCTTCACAAAAACCTGGTCGTGGCCCTGTGGATCGTCCTGTACATTGGCGTGGTGCGGCGGCTCGGACTTCGTTCACACGCTTGTTAACCCGAGCTGACGGCGGCGATACGACACTCGCTACTCAGTCCTGGCCAGCTTGCGGTTTCACTTCTTCCCCTTACCATCTTCCCACGTTTACTGCAGTTACATGCTTGCTGGGATCAGTGGCGTAGCCAGGATTTGTATATGGGGGGTGTTAAGAAGCATGCCCCCCCCCCCCCCATTTAAAGCGGGTGGTCCGGGGGTCCTCCCCCGGGAAAATTTGGATTTTAAGGTGTAAAATAGTGCTATTTTAGCAGTTTTCGGTACTTAAATTTAAATATTGTAATGATAAAATTTTTATTAATTTTAATAAGAAATTTGTTTGAGTGATGAATAAGAAATTAAAGATTTGGTGCTAAGGGGGGGGGGGTTTGAACCCCTAACCCCCCCCCCCCCCCCCCTCTGGCTACGCCCCTGGCTGGGATCATAGTAAACAAACAGGCTGGGAAAAAATAGACAGCAGGATTACAAAGACGTTAAGGGCACCTTCACATTTAACCATCCTTAATTGTACCCGAATGTAAACGACAAATCACGAAGTCACTATCATTGAAGATTACGCCTTGGAGGTAGACTGCTCCTTCCATCGACGGCAGTCCGCGGCAGTCAGTGGTATAACGACTTTGGCGTAAATCAATGAACGAAATCTATAACGTAATTAACAGAACCCGGCAGACGTTGTCAAGCTAGTGTTCATTTATTTACCTCTGTGTATCTCAAATGGTAAGTTTTCATGTAATCTAGAAACGGAACTCCCTTTTAAATTCATTCACCAAATACTAATCACGATCACAATTTGTTGTTATTGAGAATTAAAGACAGTTAAAATCACGATATACCAATTTTCATGGCGATCGGTTGAACGGTTTAGAATTTTATGCGCATCAGCATGTGTGTGTGAGTGTATGTGTATATACATATCTACATACATACATACATACATACATACATACATACATACATACATACATACATACACTGAGCTTAGACTATGAAACTCACTCGTTTCAATGAGACTAGTGTCGGGCCCGTAGGGGCGAGTGTCGGGCCCGGCGGGGCGAGTGTCGGGCCCGTTGGGGCTAGTGTCGGGCCCGTTGGGGCGAGTGTCGGGGCCCGTTGGGGCGAGTATCGGGCCCGTTGGGGCGAGTATCGGGCCCGTTGGGGCGAGTATCGGGCCCGGCGGGGCGAGTGTCGGGCCCGTAGGGGTGAGTGTCGGGGCCCGTTGGGGGTAGTATCGGGCCCGGCGGGGCGTGTGTCGGGCCCGTCGGGGCGAGTGTCGGGCCCGGAGGGGCGAGTATCGGGCCCGGCGGGGCGAGTGTCGGGCCCGGCGGGGCGAGTGTCGGGCCCGGCGGGGCGAGTGTCGGGGCCCATTGGGGGTAGTATCGGGCCCGTTGGGGCGAGTGTCGGGCCCGTTGGGGCGAGTGTCGGGCCCGTTGGGGCGAGTGTCGGGCCCGGATGGGCGAGTGTTGGGCCCGGCGGGGCGAGTGTCGGGGCCCGTTGGGGCGAGTGTAGGGCCCGGATGGGCGAGTGTTGGGCCCGGCGGGGCGAGTGTCGGGCCCGTTGGGGCGAGTGTCGGGCCCGGCGGGGCGAGTGTCGGGCCCGTTGGGGCGAGTGTCGGGGCCCTTTGGGGGTAGTATCGGGCCCGGCGGGGCGAGTGTCGGGCCCGGAGGGGCGAGTATCGGGCCCGGCGGGGCGAGTGTCGGGCCCGGCGGGGCGAGTGTCGGGGCCCATTGGGGGTAGTATCGGGCCCGTTGGGGCGAGTGTCGGGCCCGTTGGGGCGAGTGTCGGGCCCGTTGGGGCGAGTGTCGGGCCCGGATGGGCGAGTGTTGGGCCCGGCGGGGCGAGTGTCGGGGCCCGTTGGGGCGAGTGTCGGGCCCGGATGGGCGAGTGTTGGGCCCGGCGGGGCGAGTGTCGGGCCCGTTGGGGCGAGTGTCGGGCCCGGCGGGGCGAGTGTCGGGCCCGGCGGGGCGAGTGTCGGGCCCGGAGGGGCGAGTGTCGGGTCCGGAGGGGCGAGTGTTGGGCCCGTTGGGGCGAGTGTCGGGGCCCGTTGGGGCGAGTGTCGGGGCCCGTTGGGGCGAGTGTCGGGGCCCGTTGGGGCGAGTATCGGGCCCGGGGGGGCGAGTATCGGGCCCGTTGGGGCGAGTATCGGGCCCGGGGGGGCGAGTGTCGGGCCCGTTGGGGCGAGTGTCGGACTAGCAGACCAGTGCGTGAGGTAGCGACTATCACGATGCCAAGGCGACCAGGTGAGCGCGCCGCGGAGGCTACAGGCCCTACATGGGAGCGCAGACCTACTTGTACATACAAGGTCTGTTGTCTGCCTCCAGCACATGTTTGTATCGTCCGTGGGTGTCCACAGCGGGTATGGCTTGTTATTACGTGTGCTGGCGAAGTGAAGAGATAGACTTGTTGCATCTAGACATTGTCTGCTGCGCTCAGCCCATTAGCGGGTCATCAAATTTAAATTTAAACATGTACAGCTAATATACTAATCACATAAATCATCTATTGAAAAGTTTAAAAAGTAATTAAATAATTTTTATTAAGATATTAAAATGGCTACGCCTAACTAAGTATTTTACACTGTTTTATAAAAGAAAGCTTTTTTCTTTTTTTTCTTACTGCCTTTGCAAATTTTTTTGATAGTGAGAAAATTGCTATCGAAATTTTGTTCATTTAGAGCCAATTAAAAATAATGTCAGATTCCTTTAAATTTGTTAGATTGATATGGTTTATCTAAATTAATAATTATTTTAATAATTGTGAAGTAATTACAATTATTTAGTTTAACTAATATTTTAATTCTGCTGAATGTGTGAAAGTCTTTAAATTGAAAGTGATTAAATAAATACTTATGCGAGGAGATCTTACTGAAACGATCAAAACAACACGTTCATCTTGTAATCCCCGCCCACACAGGCCCACACGGTGTGCAGAGCTTCGGAAGAAAACACGCAATTTGAAAACTAATCGATATATCCTTGTGGGGTCTGTTTGGGAGAAGCATTTAAGAATACGCTGAGTACCGATGGACAGTACTTTTCTGTAGTTCGTTTTTAAACTCTATTTTTAGGAGAGTGAAAATTGCTTAAAACTTGTGTTTCCAGAATAATTTTTAAGGCACGAAACGCCCGGTGAGAACACCTAAGGGCCTTGTGTTTCACCTTTTTATCTTCATTCCCCTCCGTATAATGTGGTTACCGCTCAGATCTACAATAATTGCCCTATGCACGGGGAGAGAGAGAAGCGCTTTTCACGTAGAGGCGATACCTCGCTAGAGACACCAGCCTAACACAGATACACCCTTGACGAGGCGGGGGGCGCCTTAAAAATTTTAACTTGCATTATTCCAGATGTGGTGGCGTCATGAATCAGGAGACAATTAAAAAAAATGAGGTGTGGTTGTGTTATGGACACGGCCGTGTGTTGTACGTGAATACGTGTACATACAGACGTATATATGTACACTGTAACTATTTTATACGATTTTTTTATATATGCAATCGATAGATTTTGACAATAGCTGACGATTGAAACTCAAACGAACGTCTTAGCTTCTCCGAGTCAAAAGTTATACTAAATGGAAATCTCGAAACGCAGCAAAAATGACCTCCAAATGGCGGCGCTTCCCCCTCCACAGCGCGCGATGCGTTACAGTCCTCACTTAGCGTAAGGAATTCTTTGATCCTTTAGCTATCCAGTGGTGTAATTAAATTTTGGATGGAGATGATAGATATCTAGCTGCAACATCAAACTGTATCCACCCGATATTGTTATAATTCGTTGTTTTTTTTTTTTTTTAATTGCCTCCCACTATGGAAGCATTTTTAAAGACGTATTCACGTCAAAATGGTTGAATGTTCAGAGGCACCCGAAGCAGTTGAAATACGGCTGATAAAGATGCTAGGTATGCGGTTGACTTGTTGGCGCATGTTTGTAGCATCGGCGTGCGACGTGTGTGCTGTACCGAGCTTTGTATTTGTTGCAGGTTCAAGGGGGTGTGCGTTCACGAGGGACAGCTGCACGCGCTAACCGAGGTGAGCACATCCGGCGAGTGGCGCGTTAATCGAATCGGGGGGGCCCCCCCTCTTTGGCCTTCGCCGCCCGCCGTCGACACCTCTTGCCATGCACCCGGGTGCTCATGAACCCCGTCGTGACGTCGCCGTGGTTAAGTGCTTGCGAGTCTCTTGGCTTGGAGGTACTCAGCCGCGTCGAGAGCGAAGTAGTCGGGATGCCTATGAACACGTTGAAACAAAAATTGTCTTTGATAAATAAAAGTTATTAATAATGCACAGTAACTCGAAAATATATTTTAATAAATATTTTAGAGTTCTTTTAAATCAATTTATAATTGCCGCGTTGAGAGCGATAGAGTAGGATGCCTAGGAACACGTTGAAACAAAAATTGTCTTTGATAAATAAAAGTAATTAATAATGCACAGTAACTCGAAAATATACTTAAATAAATATTTTAGAGTTTTTGTTTAATCATATTTATAAATTGCCCTGCCACACTGTCATATTTTCACTTACAACACCTTCCAATATGTCACGTGAAATAAAATTAGAGGGTTATGTCGTCATCAAAAAAGTCGCTAGCACAGCCAGTTAAAAAAAAATAAATAATAATGTTAATGTGAATGTCTTATTTGAAAATGTGTTATTTGTAAAAATGAAATTATATTTCAATAACTTAAAAATAAATCACTGAACATCTATTTCATTAAGTGATGAAATGTTATTGTGATTTAATTGTTAACCTGTTCAAAAAATTAATTCAGCACTGTGATGCATTATTAAATTTCAAAATTAAGATTAAAATTGAAAAGTTTGTAATGGCTCAAACTAAAAATAAGCTTTGCTGCACTGCTAAATCCCACAAACCAAGAAACTTTAGACAATGTACTTGAAAGCCTGCAATTTTTAAGATTATTTATAGTAGATACATTGCACTCACTATCTTTGTACACTCTTTAACAATCTACGTGGCATTCTGCTCCAACTGAGTTTCATCATTTTGAAATAATCTTGTAATGGAATGCTTTATGCCATTCACAAGTGCAGTTTTAAAGTGATATTATTTATTTTAAAATAATTTCATTTCCTATCACAGTGGTGATCTTTAGGTTAAATTATATTTCAGACACCCAAAATTTTTTAGTTACCTAAATTTTCATGTAATTTGAGAATAGGGAGTTAATTTTTATTTCTTGAAAGTTTATTTGATTTTTCTCTGTGAGCCAAAGAATAATGTATGTTATATAATGGACACATTAAAAATCACTTGTTAGTATTACATTAATGAATTTTATAGCATAAGACAATAAAAGTACATTAAAGTACACTTAGTATGCGTGCATACATACATAGCCTTTTTTTGTGTTCTCATGCAAAAGCTTAAAAGTGTAACCTATAAAATAATTACTTTTTTTTGTATATTTTAATTCAAATACTAGGAATCTTTTTGCATGACAATAAATGTTAAATAGTGAGAGACTGTAGGATCAAATTTTTTTTTAATGTTATACTTGTAAATAATTAAATAATAACTGTCAAACCTTCATATTTGTATACTTAAAAAGGGAAATATAGGATGTAGTCTAACTTTACAAAGTCTACTCAAATGTTGTGAAGCTGAAACTGTGTATATTACTTCAGTTTAAAATTTTTTTGCTATGAAAACAAGGGCGGGGGGGGGGGGGGAAATGAAATACTTGTTTGAGCAAATCGATGCAGAGGCCATTATTTATTAGCCTTGGGAAACGAAAGTTCCAGCAAGATTTCTTCTGCACATGTACATACGTGTGTAAGCTGTGAGTGGAGCTACTATGGCATGTATGTATGCACTGTATGCAAGGAGGCAAGAGACAGCACGTAATCCCGGAGCTTTTATCTTTCAGAGGTACGTGTTCAATGTAGAGGTTGGGAATCCGGCTGAAGTGTTAAACATTACGAGAAATATTGTAACGTATACTAACATAATTTAAATAATTGACAAAACACACACATATATCTAAATATATATAAATCCAGTGTCCTGATGTTTGTTTCCAGTGAACTCTTCACCAAGTCAACCAATTTCGATGAAAATTGGCATTTATGTGTAATTTTTTCCAACTTGAGAGATAGGATAGTTTTTATTTCGATGAATGGTCTTAATAATTTATAATTAATAATAAACTGATTATCAATGTTGATTGGTGTTTAAGCCCGGGAAACAGTGGGTACTTGGTCTCCATGACAACGTTGCGTGCTCGAGTGTCGGGAAACCATCGGTGCTATTCGTTTTTTCTTCGGTACATTACAAAGCATTGTATTATATTTTGTCAAAATTAATTAATTTTTATTTTATTTCATTTATTATAACTGTAAATAAGAGATTTGGTCTCATTTTTTCCCCAATTAATACAACCGTGCGAAGCCGGGTCGGGCAGCTAGTATGTGTGTGTATATATATATATATCTATCTCAGTTTGTTTGATGTGTTGCATAATGGAACAACTGCAAAACATAATTAATTTTTTTCTGTCTGAAGCGCTACATACCGAACGTGAGTCGAGGTAGGCTGGTGGTCCCTTAAGATCATCTGAACGAAAATCGCATAATTAAATTAAATTAATACTTGTGACATGTGGGCGAGATGGGAGCGAGGCAGGAACGGAGCAGCGAGGCGGTTGTTTGTTGGCAGTACATCAACGGCGGCAGCCTGGAGCAGCTGATCCAGAACAGGGCCCAGGAACTGCCCCACCTCACCCGCATGCAGCTGGCCCTGGACATGGCGAGGGGCGTGGAGTACCTGCACTCCCGGCGGGTCTTCCACCGCGACCTCACCTCCAAGGTGCGTCGCTAGACCAGCCCCTACGCCTTTCGCCAGAGGAGCCCGATTGAGCTTTGAGAATTTTTTTTTTATATTGACGTCACGTCTAATAAATTGATGAACGCCGGCTGCACGCACGAAAAAGTGTCCCGTTACGCACATTGTCCCGTTGCGCTGTGTCCCGTTACGCTCATTGTACGCTTGCGCCGCATCTCTCTCTCTTCTACTCGATTGGCCTATGCGTCCGAGGAGGAGAAGAAAGACAGCGGCAGCACACAATTTACATCTACACGTGAACTGTTTCGTCGACTGTTTATAAAGTGAAGTGAAAAGTTAATGTGGTTTTTCATTGCTTATTACAACAACAATTTCGGCAATAAAGGTTAATTATTCTTGCATTTTAAAAATCTGATTACTAGTATAATTTCAAGTATTTATTCTTTTATTATTAAAATAAAAATGATTCAATTTTATTCATAAAAGTATGCAATCATTTCATCAATGTTTTATTATGACGTTGTCACGTTAAACTATCGTCCGTAAACCGACTTTACAGACAACCAATTTTTTTTTTTTTTTTACAGATTTCGTAAGTTATGTGATACGTGCGAATCACATTTACACTTAAGAGCTCTGAAATTTTTAAAGTCTTGTAGATATATTTTTTAAATTGTGGGGTTTCAAATGTACGTTAATAAATGTAGAGGGGGGCCCGACAAAATTATTTGCCCCAGGGTTCTTAATTTCTCTTTGATGGACCTGCTCCTTCGCTCGTGGTCTGTACGCTTATCTAAATAGTGTCAAGATTTTCTGCTGACTGAACCTTGCCAGGCATACGTTCACTTCTTTTTTGACTACTACTGGTGTGTCCACATTATGGAAAATCAGGGAATTTACTTGAAATACTGGGGAAAAAAATGGGTATGGAAATTCCTCGGGAAATTCCTGGTAAAAGTCATATTCCAGTCTGCTGTCACTCAGAATGTGAAAGAATTTTTTTATAGGTGGTCAGTGCACACACACAGTCATAACAACTATAAAATTGTGTACGCAAGATCTCTTTTAACTAGGCCTGCTATTGGTATGGTGGAGGCAGAATTATCTTTATTTCTTTCAGAATACTATAAAATAGATTAATTATTTTTATGAAATTTCAGGAGGATTTTGAATTTTGGTCATGGAAAGTCAGGGAAATTTAATGAAAGATTTGTGTGGATACCCTGATTTTGTAGTTTAGTTGTTTAAACGCATTCAGCATTCAAAATGGAGTGCTTTTGACTTTTTTAAAAATAATTGATGAAAAGTGGAATAATTTTTAAATAAATAAAACAAAATTAATAATCACTTTATATATTTCTGTATTTTTTTTTTTTCTGAACTGGCTCTCTGTACTCGTTTTCAACCTCAGGCTGTGAAGCTCCTCGGAACCAGTAATAAAAGTGTGACCATGTATAGGTACCTAATTAGGTATGTATTTACCTACCCTTTAGTAGTTTAATAGCAGAATGTTGTTTAAAAATGTGTTGCAGAATGTACTGATCAAGAGAAACGAAGAGACTGGAGAAATGACTGCTGTCGTTGGTGACTTTGGCTTGGCAGCCAAGATTCCTGACTCGTTGTGAGTACAATAAACCATGTGACATGGGGTTGTCAATCATACCAATGGCTGAAACTATAAACTGTTATAAAAAAGCTCTTCCAACAGTCCTCTAGCTGACAGCATGGTCACGTCTCTGTATTTAAAAGTTACTTTCGTAGGACTGCCGTTTGAAAGTTTATACACATCCATTTTGTATGTACTTTTGACAGAATTGTATTTTTCTTTTCCACTTTTCACACCACTTTGTGTTAGTGCACAAGCCATTAGAAAATTGTGTTATTCGTCAATATTGTGTAACGAAGAATAAGTGATAATTGATAAATGTTTTAAGTAGTGTTATTATACTGTGAACTCAGTTTGTATGTATCTGCTTATGTCGCAGCCGCAAGTAGGGAAGGTGGAAAAAAAAATATAAAAATAATAGGTTTTTTTTTTATACCGCAGAGACGCGGAGACGTGGGGCCACGGCTGTTATCAGGATCTTGAACTTAGTCTCAGTTGAAGAAGTTAATTATTCATACATTTATTCATTTCACCATTGCCCATTGCTACTGGAATATTATTTCATTTATCGCGGTTTTTCAGGTCAGTTTACTGCCGGTCCACTGTCACTTGGACGTGGGTGTCAGGCGAGCTTGCCAATAAGAAATAAAATATTTTTCCCTAAAAAACATCGCGAGGTCTCACCCTGGACATGTCGCGGCTCCTTTAGCAAAGAAAAAGCAAAAGCCATGCATGTGTTGTAATGTCTCGTTCAATTATTTTTTCATAATTTATTCGAAGTAGGTTCACACATACAAAGTATCTATCATATATCTATATCTCCCTTGATATCTATCATTCTCCTCTCTCTCCCCCTCTCTCTGTGTGTGTGTTGTGTGTGCACACACACACACACATAAACACACGCGTATTCAAATGCAACATTGTGTCAAAATTTCAAAGCCATGAGGGAAGAAGTTATGGAGAATAAAGATTTTTAACAATCAAACATTTACATATATATATATATATATATATATATATATATATATATATATAATTTTATGTATAATTAATTAATTAAATGAAGGAATTAAGTCTGGCCCCGTACCAGTCAATTCCGGATCCCTGACCGATGAACGGAACAGTGTATTTCTCCAGCTTGCTGCCAGGTTGGGAAACCTCGCTCTCTGAGGGCTCACCACCACTTCCTGATTACTGGCCAATCCGTCAAATTTCTACCCCTGGTAGCAACACAGCGTCCATGCTGCTGAGATTGCTAGTTTGTTATTTTTCATTACTTACATTTTACATTAAAATGGGGAAATTAACATTCTGTCAGTAAAATTTTATAGATAATTAAAAAAAAAATACTAACATTAAATACTACATCCATATACCCTCGTATTGTTATTTTTCACAGCAGAAAGCCGTAATATTGACAATTCAAGTCGCCTTACAAAATTTTATTTTGGTTACCATTTTCTCACTTGTTTTCATTTTACTTCCATATTCTCCTAAAACTGTATACATATAATTTTCATCATAATAATGTATTTAAATATTTTTTTTTTTAGATGTATACCATAAATTCTTTTATTACCAAATTATTTATTTTGGTTATGAAAACTTATTTATCTTACTGCTTATTTTAATACTAACATTACTCTTTTAGATTTTTTAAACCTCTATAATAATTAACTGCAGGAATTTTTTTGTGTATTATCATCTCACATTTACTGAAAACTATAATATATTTCCTTAAATTATACTGGAGAACTTAATAGCAATTAATTCAATCTAACAGAAATGGTACTATGCTAACAGCAATTACTAAAACATTTTTAACAAAATAATTTTTTTTTTAATGTTGTCACATTATGTTTTTCTCTCTATATACATAAGCCACTTTTACTTTTGTTTCCCTTTCCATGTCTGTTTAACCAAGCCACCTGCTACCACAGTTACCCTTCATTTCTTTTCCTTCTTTTTTGGAACTTATCAGAAACCGTTGTTTATAAGTTCTAATGGGGTGAAAAACTTAAAGAAGAAAAAATTTACAGTAAACTTGACAGTTTACTGTAAAAACTGAAGCAATTACCATTGTGCAAGTGCGAGCGTGCATGGAACTTGAAGAAATACGTGACGATTCTGAGCAAGAGGTCATATACACCAATGTCTTTTTGTTATTTGATCCTTAATTAACATTTCATGTGCTTACATTACTTTTCTAGTATAGTATCATCAGGAAAGAAATATCCTTCGATATCACTATCCTACAAGTGACATCAGACGCCTTCAGCCAATGAACGCGCATTGAACGGGAATGGCTTACCTTATATACTCTAATTACCTTGCTCTTCATACTTCCTCTTTCTGCCCATCTATGACTATAATGAAAAACGAAAGTAAAACTTAAGCATCACTCTTTATCACTGGTCTGTGAACTCTTTTAACGTGTCTTGTTCCTAGGGATGTGCGGTTGCCTACGGTTGGCTCCCCCTACTGGATGTCCCCCGAGTGTCTCAAGGGCCAGTGGTATAACGAGAAGTCGGACGTGTTCTCGTACGGCATCATCCTGTGCGAGCTGATAGCGCGGGTGGAAGCCGACCCGGACATCCTGCCCCGCACTGCCAACTTCGGGCTGGACTATCTGGCCTTCACGGAGCTGTGTGGGTCGTGTCCTCCGGACTTCCTCAAGCTGGCGTTCTCCTGTTGCAACGTGAGTACTGGGCTTGCGTTGCGCTGCAGTGTGAGTAGCTCGCTCACGTTTGTCTTCTGTGTTAGTTGCTTATTCGCATTGTGCTGCAGTATAGTGACTGAAACCAACTGCGGGCTGAAGCGTGATTTTAACCGGGTGTTCTTGAAAAAGAGCTCTTAATTATTTATTCCCAAATATTTTTATTTGATTATATGGTTATATTGCTTTTAAGTTTTTATTTTCTTTAAATTTATGTTACTTATAAGTAATTTTTTTAAATATTTTCTCTGTAAAGTTGTTTTTCTATACCATTAATTGCTTTTAATTGTACATGTTATTTTCGGTATTCAGACTAGTGATGTTAATAGTGCTTGGTAAGTAAAGCGGAGAAGAGCTTGAGGCTGCTGTGAGCAAGAGACAGTGCTGCTGCGTTGGTGATGAGATTGGTGCTTGGGTCTGCGAGCGTAGGCAGTTACAGGGCCTGATTGATAGTGGTCGAGAGAGTGCAAGAGTGAGTAACAGTAACTGAATCATTAAAGTATCTACTGGCAGCTACTAATAGATTCAAACCAAAGACGTAAATGGTAAAGATAATCCCGCACACTATGCACCCTGCTGGCATGCCACTTAAGTCATCAAGTTACTAGCGCTGGTATTCCAAGACAAAAATAACAGTTTAGGTGTTGAATGTGCTACACCTGTTCCCTAATCGTATTCCTAGTGCACGATAGGACAGGGCTAGTCCCTTATTTTAGGGAACAGATTTTGGTGTCCTGTCCATTGCTGATTTGTTGCCCAAATTCCGCGCATGTGTAGAGTTGACTTTTTCGTTGATTTCGTCCAGATGGTGGACCCATGTCTGGCCACATTCACTCGTATAGTTATTTTTGTGATATTTGGGGGATTATGTAAGCGTTTTGGTGTGCCAAATGAAACTTTATAAAAGGGAAACTATCCTGCACACTTTATTGGTCATAACAAGAAATAATCGTAACTTAAAAATTACTCGACGAAACTAGAAATGCAGTTCAATATGTGCCTTAACAATTGTATCGGTGGTTGCGAAACATCCTATAAAATACGTTAAAACCAATTTCTAGTCTCATGCAGGACACTGTCTTTTAAAACAGTTTCCGATTGGTTCCTTACTGGGTTTTGGTTTGGACATGTTATGCAATTCAGCCCGTGAGCTAGGTTACGGTAATGTCCCAACAAGGCCAAAAAAGTAGTGCTTATTCGCTAACTTATCCAAATGTTTTAGAATACTGTCCTAAGACACTAAACAACGTCAAACGAGGATAGGGAGGAAAAGGAAAGGAATAAATACACACCAAACCACCCTGATTCTCTCGTCATTTACCGCTTTTGTACCTTGTCAGCAATTTATCGGTAATTTCCGTTGGTGGCACAGCCACGGTTCGGCCCAGAATAGCTCCAAGCATTGCCCCAAGAACTTGCTGACCATGCTTCGCATTCCACAGCTCTCGTGTGCGAAGCTGAAGAACCCCGTCTACTTCGCCCAACAACAATACTTTTAGTGCTACTTGTTGATTTTACTTCTTTTGACATGGTCGGAAAGGCATTGAATTTACAGTTAACTCCCTATTATCCGCGGGCGGATGATCCGCGGTGCGGATGATCCGCGCCTGCTACGAAAAAATACAGCACATATGTAAATCTGTATTTTATTACAAGTGAACAAACAAATTTGAACTCTACTGACTAGTGTCTCTACTGACTAGTGTATTGTGTGCAGTATATAAATGCCACAGGCCTTCTCGGAACTCACTCAGTAGGCTGGCATGCGTTGCTATTTTTGTCATGGTTGAGCACTTTTATGTTTACATTACTGAAATGTATTGTATGTTAATTATTCGGTAAAATACTAACATTTTAGCATCATTAAAAAATATTTTTACTATTAATTGTAACTTTTACTGAACATAAATTTTTAAGTAGAAATTAATGTTTCCTTTTTTTGTTTCCCATTTTCAGCTCTTTTGCGGATTATCCGCGATTTTCACTATCCGCGGTGGCCCTGCCGCTTAATTTTGCGGATAATTTGGAGTGTACTGTACCTTTAAAGGAGCTATTATGTTTATAAATTGTTTGGACTCCCCATGCAACACCACCTCAGTCCCTTTCGGTCGTTCACCGAACTCGAGGCTGGGTCCGCCGATGTACGGCGAAGCGGTGGAGGCGAGTGATGTTTCGACGAGCGAGTCTCTTGTGTCGGCAGTTCGAGCCCAAGAACCGTCCGTCGTTCCCGGACATAGTGGGGCAGCTGGAGGGCATGGTGGCTGACTGGAAGCGGAGCCTGGAGGCTGCCGCGTCCCCAGCCGTGCTGGCCGCCTCTCCCGAGGACGGCTCCAAGGCCAGGAAGATGGCCGCACGCAGCGAGGAGGTGATATCCACCACCGAGGCGTGCGACAACGCAGACTTCACGAGGCAGCCGCTCAAGAAGAAGCGTAAGTTTTGCTGTTTGTGA
Organism: Bacillus rossius redtenbacheri; assembly: GCF_032445375.1. NCBI lineage: Eukaryota > Metazoa > Arthropoda > Insecta > Phasmatodea > Bacillidae > Bacillus > Bacillus rossius. Next base: position 62,119,388 of record NC_086336.1, read on the forward strand.
GATGTCGTGAATAATAATAATAATGTGCATGCAAGCAGATAAATGCTTATTCATTTCCTGAACAACATGACTGTCTATAAACATACTTGGATTGTGCGAGCTTATTTTTTTTTATTTGAAAGTTGAGTTGTTTTTTTGTTTCCATAGTGTTTTTAGTATTCTTGAATGTTGAAACTGTATCTCATCACAGTCCCTCCAAACGCTACACTATTGTAATAATTGGCATGCTATTGTTGTCTTACGTAAAATTAATGAATATAGCGCATCTAGATCAAGAATAAAAAAAAATGTTAATCAACCACATGCAGCCAAAGTACAAATTCCCTTTTTATGTTTCGACTCCAAATGTGAGAAATACACTTTCTTGTATCCGAGATTACACTTTTTTTGTACTACTTGTAGTAAACATTTAAACATTAAATTCATTTTTGCATAATTATCTTTTGGTATGATGTTTCTACATATTTTTTTATTTTTATTGAATTTGCAAGTATGAAATTAAAGAATTGAATACACTTAATTTACGTGACTGGAATGTAACTTAACAAAGTTAAAAAAAAAACACTAAATTTTCAATTTTACTTTAACGTATTGTGCATGATTCCCATAGCCAGGGAAAACTCAGGGAATGGAAAAGGTATCTTCAAAACCTGGGAAATTACAAAATCATTTGTATCATCTAAAAGGCAAAACTGGATTGGTAATTTTTAAATACTAATTTGTATCTTTAATATCTTAAATCCAGTCTATACTTTAATCACAAATTCAGGTTCAGTTAATTACCTATTTCATCATAATGAAACTTTATGAACAGAAAATTAATTTATCGACTGTTTATTGATTTAATGATGTGAAGCATGATAAAATCTCAATACGTAGTAATTCACCTGGTCACAGTAAATGCTGTATTATTTCAAAGTTTGATCAAATATAGTTGTTTTATATCACAAATGGCAGTCAGTGTTGTTTGCATAACATCGATGTTGATGACGACAGTGCAAACTGAGTGTTGTGCTGGAAAAGATATTATAATTAATTTGACATGTTACATGTGGTTGAAATGTGTTTTGATACATATTTTTAGTGTAATATATTTATGTTGTATTGCAAAGTTGATTAAAAACACACTGAAAAAATGTTAAGTGTAAAGTAGGACACGGAAAGCAAGCAAACTGTCACAAGTAAAAGCTTGCAATTTGTGCGGTTTTGCAGTAACAATGCCAATTTTTATTTTTGACCGTGCACAATGGTAAATGCACTAGTTTAGCATTTAAATACTATGAAACAAATTAACAATGCTATGAATTAATAATGTGACGGATCAACAAACAATATTTTGCTCTTTCCTTAATAGCTATTCGCTTACTTCACTGCGTATTTATTTCAGAGGACGCCCAAGTGTTCAGCCTATGTTTATATTCCGCCATCCTGCATGTCAGCAGCAGTTCTGGAGAGAAAAGCCAGAAGCTTTCAGAGATATTTTACCTTGCACTTACTAGGATGTGCTAGTGGCAAATCATGGCAGAAACAAATTTAGTAAACAACAGTGTCTGGAATTACCTATGTTAACAATATTCTAACATTCCATTCGGTATTTTTAAGTTGTGAAATTATTTTCTCACTTATTATTCAAATAATTTATCAAGATAATCATTATTTAAGATTGATGTTTTCAGGCTCCACTCAAGAGTGCATGTATGTCACTGTTTTAGCAGGTTTATTTGATAAAGTTTTAGGTAAAACTAAGGTGGCCATAACTTTTATCAAATACATTGACGGAAATTTTTTTTGATGATCCCTGATCACAAGGGGTAGTTGAAGTACCCTGTGATAGTAAATTAATGTGAAAGTAACTGTTATGGTAAAGTTAGTTGAGAATTAAACTGTATTTTAAATTATACAAGTATGACATTAAAGAATTCAACACACTTAATTTACGTGACTGGAATGTAACTTAACAAAGTTAAAAAAACACAAATTTTTCCATTTTACTTTAATGTATTGTGAATGACTCCCATAGCCAGGGAAAACTCAGGGAATGGAAAAGGTATCTTCAAAACCTGGGAAATTACAAAATAATTTGTATCATCTAAAAGGCAAAACTGGATTGGTAATTTTTAAATGCTAATGTGTATCTTTAATGTCTTAAATCCACTCTATACTTTAACAGAATCAGATGTGTGAATATTCTGTAAAATCAGGGAATTCACTTGAAATTCTGGGAAAGTCATGGGAATTCCCTGATGATATTAATTTGAAGGGTAATGTCATGCTCCAATCTGCCATCTTTAGGGACAAGATTTTATGGTTTTATTTTTATAAATTCATTTTATTCATAAATGTAGTGTGTTTTCCAGCAAAAAATATGCTCGGATTTTTCTTAATATTAATTTAACTAAAATAGTGCCAATTTGATTAATATATGATGAACTTTTATAATATGTTTTTTAATATGTATGTTTTGGGCAGAACTATTCTGCATGAAGATGAATCTGTGATTGTGTGTTTGGAAAAAGTATAGCGCAGATGTCAAGAAATAATAATAAAAAAAAAAGTTACTGATCAGAGATGCAAGCTCAAACGAAGTAAAATTAATTTTTTTTTTCCTATGTATTTAGATACATTTTTGTACAAATTTCATGCTGCCAAAATTAATTTTAATTTATTAAAATTTAATTTTTGTTGCTTAAGTTGTGCTAAAATGCTGATTAATTTCAATATTGTAGTTTAATTTAATATATTCAAGTGCATTGACATCCTTTTCAGTGTTGTTTTGGTTTTAACGCAATTCACTGTGTAATCTTGTCCCTAGTTATAACCCAAGCTGTGAAAGTATTTTTTTTTTCTTGATGGTATTAAAATGGTGTATGTATAGTATTAATTTTTTAATAAATAAAATGTAGAGAGAACTAGGCCAGCTGTGGTGACAGTGGAGGCTGCATTTTCTTTATTTCAGTACCGTTGAAAAATGATAAATTATTTTTTTTTTAAATAAGTGTGTGAAATTTGAAATTTTGATGGGGGAAAGTTAGGCTGAATATTAATAAAATTTTGTGTGGACACTCTTAAGATGGACACAATCTAGAAATGGAAGTGGGACTGAATACAGGTATTGTTTCTTTCAGAAATTTGAGATTTATATACTTTGTGGGAATGTCTTCAAAAAACTTAAGAGCCAGTAGTAGTATGCTGAGCGAACCTCAGGAATGTAGCAGCAAGGGCTCATGGATTGCTTGTGCATTTGACATTGAGTAAAAACTTAAAACACTTGAATGTGCATCTGGACGTTGAAATAAAGTTTTCCCTGAGAATAAGTCTAGCAGTTATTTCATTCTTGTAGTAGTTGAAGCCTTGTGATCTCTGTGTTTCTGTTCAACACATAAGAGAGCAATGAAAATGCCTTTAAAAACTATCCAATGTCACATCTGGACGTCACTCTACTGATTAATAGGCAAGTCATTTAAAAAATGCTGAAAAATATAAAAAAAAAGTGCATTAAAATTAGAATGGTACTAGATGCATGTGTATCCACTATAAATGTATTACTGATTATAGTGAGCCTGACAGTGTAATATTAGAAGAAAAAGAAATAATTAAAATTTATGTTTTATCAGCATATTTACCGCAATGCAGACTCAATTCACAGTTTTAAAATCACTAGCAGCATCTGTGCCCATGAGTGTGGCAGCCACAACTCATCGTGACTGCATGGCTGAGCTCTGGTCAGACTGGCAAGACCGATGTCTCTATGATTTCTTTACATCTTCTTTGAACTTTGTAAAATGACATGCAAATTAACTGGTTTAGTCAAATTTAAAGGGCTTTAATAAATACGTACAATCTCTCTCAGTGAAATGCATTAAGATAAAAAGATGGCCGGCTTTCCTAAAATCTTGAATGAAACCTATTTTTTAAACCATAATTAATTATTACCTATAAGTAGGAACAGCGATGAAACTGAACAACACTGCAAAGAATGCAAGTTAATACTCCATTTAGCACCAAAAATCTAACTAAAAACATGAATCAAACAGCAATTTGACAAAACTTAACTCAAATTACACAAAAAAAAAACTTTTTTGGTTAGCTCATTGAAAGTCATTTATGTAACATGAATTTTGTACTAACTATAATTTATGATCTAAATGGATTGGAAATAAATTAATATTACATTGTTTGATCATGCATTTATTACATTAGCAACACAATTTTAGATAAATAACACAACATGTTTCAAACACACAAAAATGTGCCAATTAATTTTTCTTTTTCTGAGTAGTTCTCTTCTAGACATGCTTATTATTATTACTAATGATTTTACTGTATATGTTCATCAGGTGTCAATCAAAATAAGACTGTTTTGGTTCAATAAGTATTTTGAAATATTTAAGTAATGAATAAAGACAATATTTAAAAATAAAACCATGAAATATTGTTCCTACGTATAAGACACCCTGCTGAGTAGCTAAGCAGTTAAGGGACTCTAAAGGCTCTGCAGGGGTTGGGTTTGATTATCTACCAACAGCAGAGTATTGCCAGAAACAAATATGTTTTCCTGTTCCTTCTGTCCGTTTCCTCTTTCCTTCTTCCTCTCCACATTACGAGATAACGAGAAAAGTTGAGATTCCCTGAAATGGGGCACTAGCAATACTGCCTTTTCTCTACGTCTCTGTACTGTTCTCACTGGGAACAGCTGAGATCAGGAGAGAATATAATTTAAAAATGGAATATAGGTTTAAAAATGTTTTAAAATCCTAAGAGATATTACCTAATCAATGTATTGCTATCGCACAGGGTTGTTTAAGGAGGCGGATACTGAGTTTGGGCGCCACCACGTGGTTTGTGGGCACGTGGACCCGGCGAGACTCCTTTCTCGGGCCGTGACGTCGCCCAAGTGCAACGAGGCACACAACCCTAATAATGCTTCGCTGGTTCCTAACACCCGCTCTCAGCGGCGGGCACGCTGGTACACTCGTGTAATGCCCTAATCTTTACCTAGGTGGGCTCTAGGCGTCCCACACATCAGACAACTACACCGGGGCACCCGTGACCGAAATAATATACACTCGAGATTCACACCTGAAATTTATTAACCATTCCTCGTCTCTACGTTGTTCATGTGAAGCGGATAAAAAGCCAACGGCAAACAATCGGTTTAGGAGGTGGGCCAGGTCACCACGTGGCCTGACCAAAGAAACGTAACGAAGTTAAATTTAAAATGCTCGAGGAGCTTCAATTCTTATTGAAACAGTCTACCACCGGGAGTAGGCCTCGAAGACAGAAAGAAAGTGATTTAGATTAATATATGCGAAATGGATGCTAACTGATCAGATATTACCAAAAAATGAAGTCGACGAGGTGCGGGAGCGTCCCACTCCGGGCGGCGGAAGAACAAGACTGACTGGTCAACAGGGTGTCATGGCGTCTTCCAACCCTCGAGTTTCCGTTAGCTTGTTAACTTATAATTACTCTAATTACTAACATAGTTTAACCTTTTAAAAATTAGTATAAATTAAATGACAATTTCTGAGACTTCCATCTTATTTCATAACAGAATACTTAATTAAATATTGTCTAAAGATTATTCGTCGGTAGTTCCTGTAGCGGCCACGTGTGGCTGTGTGCCGTCCTTCCTGTGACTTAAGACAAAACACTGAGCGAAATTATAAAAACACACAATACATAGCCCTTTATTTCTTTACTTATTAATTAATATTTTACGTTTCTGGGCCGTCGCCGTGCCTCTAATGCCTCTTGCGGCTCACACGCACACGCACACGCACACGCACACGCACACGCACACGCACACGTCACGGTGGTGGGCGGTTCAAACAAAGGGTGATGGTGCTGGCGGAACAGGGGACACATCGGGCTCAAGGGAGGGCGCAGCCCTGGTTGATGTCAGTATGTAATTGTTTATTTCTTTCGCATTTAACAACTGACCAATCAGTCCTTGTTACATATCTTACATAATTCTTAAAATACATTTTAAAAAAAATAAAATTTATTTATGGTTTATCATTAAAAAAAATTTATCTCCACTCAGTGTACAAAATTAATCCATTATGAACATTATTATAACTTTATGCTGTTTAGTAAATTTATAATCAACAATATATAATATTAGGAGAAATATAAAAATCAATTTATATTGGTTGTCAATAACATAATTATTGAAAAAGCAAAGATACCAAATGTTACTAAGAACAAAAAATATAGTATAATCAAACAAATTCATGGAGGTAATATTCAGAAATGCAAAGAATAATTTGAAATAAATTATTGAAACACAAATACACAAATATAAATTATGTAAATAGTCACATGACTAAAGGAATAATATGCCTCACAGCATGAGACAGTGCAGCTATGCTACACTGTGCCATCTCGCAAGCGGAGAATGTGGCCACTGGTTCAAGGCCTGTGCCACATGACAGCAAGGACGTAACAGCGCACTCATTGAAGGCTGTGCAGCCATGGGTACATTTCGCAACTGAGATGGTTGGGGGAAAGTAGCAAACGCACAATTAAAGTATGCCAACTATAGTGGTCACTCTCCATGTGCCATAGTGTGCCGTTGTGTTACTTCGGCTTGTGGGGGGGTGAGGGGCTGCCCCCCACACAGCAGCTGGAGTGGGAGCGAGGGCCCCCATGATGGGCCTGGCGGGAGAGTTGGTCTCAGACCGAGCTACTGCATGGGAAGGCGCGGGCCATACCGCTGGGTGTCAATTAAGGTGTGTCAGTTCTGCAACAATGTGGCAGCGCTTCCCGCCACGACAGGGACATTAGTGGAGGTGTGGCAGTTGGTAAGGGTGCGGGGGTTGACGAGTTAGTGGTGGCTACTGATTCTTGTCCGACCAATTGTGTAATTTGGTGTATGCCGTTGCGTGTGGTGGGACCCATGCGGCCATTCAGTCTTAGGGGAGAATTATTCCCAGTAGCTCTAGATGCTGAGTGCTATAGCTGCCCTCACCACTGCACGACAAGACTGTTGGAGCACTGCTGGGGGCTGCGAGGGACGAGCTCTAGTCACCGGCCCTCCATTCGGGGCCCATCGTGGGCCAGGGTGGCTGAGAGACAGAGTTGAAGAGTGCTAGGAGGAGGGTCCCCACCGAATGGACACACCGCGTATTTCTAGCTAGCCTTTATCGTGCAAATCTTTACCCACTCTCAATGCTATCCGTTGAGGCATTCGGGGCCTAGAGGTGGCGGCAGGGCTCAGAGGATGGTAGGTTGGGCTTGCTGCTTGCAGAGTTATCCCAGATTTTTGGATTCTAATCACATTTTCCAGACACATTTTAAAATTTTTTCTTAAACTGACCTAAAGCTTTATAGTAGTCATTTTTAACCATGCTACCTACCCGTTGGTTCATAACACGGTACAGAAAGATAAGTCACTTATAAACAGCCTTTTCATATCTATATGGCCATACCGTAGTAACTTTGTTCCATATAGACTGCAAACTTTTTTTTTTTAAGATCTTAGTGAGTGATTTGGTCACTAAACAATCTTAATTATCTTCAACACACTTATACAGCACCCTTAAAGAAACATTGTTTGAATGCTTCTTGCAGTGGTGATGATTGATTCAAGGTGGTATTTTGGACATATGATATGCCATTGTTAAAATTAACCAATGGTGCAAGAGTTGGAAAATTTAAGTTGACATAGCTAAATCTGAAGAAAATGTGTTCACCCATAGACACATTCCTTCAGTACATGCCCGGCTACAACTAACAAAGTAAACAAAATTGCTTCAGATTTAAATTTGCCAACTATTGCACCATTGTTAAACTTTGTTTAGTGTGCTTTGTAATTGTGTAGTGGCTAATTGAAGATGGTGTGACAGTAAACAGCACCGAGTCCTCAGCGTAACAGCCCAAATGCACTTAGTAGTAAACATGTTAAACATGTTACTTGACATTTTATTTACATAAATACAATACTCCCTTGTGGCTCTCCGGATGTTATTAGTTTTATTTGGATTTTGCTCCCTTGTACTGCAACCCGAAACACAACACAGGAATCCCCTGCCCCAAGAGTATCACTTAACCAGGTCTACCACATCTCTGTGACCCCTCAGCCACTCAGAGAGCCTGTGGAATGGCCTAAGTGCTACTAGCTTTCCAGGCTAAAACCGGAGCTGTATCACCGCTCACTGCAAGGCCAGGGTGCCCTCCCAACTTGCTCCAAGTGACAGGAGACACGAAGAGAGACAGGAAGAGAGGCCCCACTCCTGATCGGATTACCACAGAGGGACTGGCGTTAAGTGTCCGGTAGGTGGGGCCTACGGTTGTAGTCGTAGGCGACGTGACTTTTTACGCAGTTGAAATTGCAGGTGATTTAACGGCTCACCCTCCATCACCTAAAATAAACATACTGCCTTCTCTGATAATTTGCAAATTTTTTCCCAACATATGAAGGGCCTCCCTATCTCCCACCCTCCCTTGCGTCCGTCACTGGGTCAGAAGCAGTCTTCCAGAAGCTGAGCGTTGCGTAATTGCTGGTCCGATGTGGTTGGTGTTGCAGTGAGCCACCGACGCTCGCTGTCGGAGGTTGTGTTCCCCCCTCACACGGCGCCCAGCGACAAGGCGCGCTGCCACTTCCTGTCGTCGCGCCCTCCCTCCGAGGAGGAGCTCCTGAAGCACGTGGGCGAGATCATGTGCCGCGAGGATCCGCACTACCAGCCGCCGCCCGTCGCCGAGCGCACCAACCCCTTCGCCGCGCTCTCCCAGTTCCGCGGCGTCAAGAAGATCCTGGGTGGCGTGAACAAGAGCAGCGCCGGCGCCTCCGACCTCTTCTCGTCCTGCTTCGAGCTGCCGTCGCCCTTCTACGGGCCCACGCCGCCCACCACGCCCATCGCCGACCCCTGCTCCCCGCCGGGCTGCCCCTCGCCCCCCGCCCCGTCGCTGTCGCTGCCCGCGTCGCCCACGCTGTCGCGCCGCCGGGGGCCCGAGGCCGGCGCCCGGCCCGGGCCGTCCAAGGCCACCCACGACCCGGCGAGGGCCAAGAAGGCCAGCACCGCCGCCTCCCTGTTCGTGCACCCCCTGTTCAGGAGCTGCGAGGCGTGCCGTGGCACCCAGCTGCGAGGCTGCTCCTCCAGCCTCAGCCTGGTGGACCCCGCCTCGCTGCCCGACACGGCCCTGCGCCGGCACGGCTCCTGCGAGTCGGGCTTCTTCAGCAGCGTGGGCGAGGACTACGGCCCGTCGGCGGCCGAGTGCGTGCCGGCCTCCGCCACGCTGTCCTCCTCCGCCGCCTCCTCGCTCTTCCTGCTGGACGACTCGGCGGTGTCGAGTGGCGAGCTGGGAGACCTGGACGACCCCGCGCCCCCGCGGACCCTCCCCTCGCTGCTGTTCGCCGCCAAGCGCTGCTCGTCCGTGTACACGGACAGCTGGGAGGACGTGTCCAGCCTGGGTGGCGACCCCTGCTGGGAGGAGCGGCCGCAGCAGATCAGCAAGTACGTGGAGTACTTCGAGAGGATCGGCGCCGACATCAACGCCAGCTCGTCGCGGGCGAGGGGGCTGCCCTCCTGCCCCAGGCACCGGCGGGACGACGCCTTGTGCCGCGCGTCGGCGCTGGAGATGGCGCGGCGGCTGGAGAGCACCGGCCTGGACGACGCCGTGCGCTCGTCCAAGATCGCGCTGCTGAGGAGGAAGCTGGAGCGCGGCATGGCCACGGGGAGTGGTTCCTCGGCCAGAGCGACGGTGCCGGGCGTGGAGGGACGCGTAGCTTGCGTCAAGCGGGCGGTCAATGCCACTCAGCGGCTCATGATCTGCGAGGGTGCCGTCAAGTCCAAACTGCCTTTGTTCGACAAGAAGTGAGTTCTTCGAGCAGCAAGTATGTGTGTGTCTTATGTTTAGTTGAACATTCGCGAAGCCCAGGATGCAAAGATGAAGGGTTGATTTCATCCTGAAGTCTGTTCTTGCAATATTTTACTAATAAAGATGCCAATTGTGCTGTGCAAATTTATTTAAACTGAGTGGTTTTTTAATAGTCATTTGTTAAGAAACTAATAATGAGAAAGCAGGCAGTTTGTTAGAAACCTTGTCGCTTACATTAATCTGATACATATCCAGCCAAAGATAAAGATTTAACTTCTAGGCCTAACAAATAGGTGTGTATAGTTACTTTCTGATTAGAATTAGTTTTTTAACTGATAATGATGTAATTTAGCTCCCATTTTAAAGTTTTTTTTTTTAGTATATTCGTTCCTGTTATGAACATGGTTATATTTTTTTTCACTCTTCCGGTGATAAGGATAATTGCAGTGAATGCTTTAGTTTTGGTGCTAGTTGCAAATATGAAGTAGTGCATTTAATTTGTGGCTTTGCCGAGTACTTCAGAATAGCAAGCAGTGGTATTCTTCACCTTTCGTCTTAATTGTGGCTTACTCTTGGACACAGTCTTTTAAGAGCTTGCTTGGTGATAAATGTCACACTAGAAGAATACTACAGTTGTCATGTCGTGGTGGCATGGATTGGCGTAGCAGTTTGTTCAGTAGGTCACAAAATCTCTTAAAACAGTTGCATTGGCCTCAAATGGGAGCTACGTTCTTCAGTATTGTGTTTATTTGTCTATTTATTTATTTCTATTACAGTACTTCAGCACTACTCGGTAAGGAGCATGTTGTGACCTTAATAAATTTGCATTGGAGTGTTAGCCATGTTAATGAAATTACTGTTATTAATGTTGTTGAGTGTTTGTGAATGCGTTGAAATGAATTTTACATATCTAGTTACTAATTTGTAGCAAGGTGTTTTAAATACTACACAGTCATACCATCTGACACTTATTCATTACTTGTTGTGTGTTTTTGTATGTGAGCATACTGTCCTCCTGTCCATTGAACAGGTAAAGATGCTAAATTTATTTTTTATGTTAATATCCCCTCCCCCCTTTCTCCCACCTCACGCCCCCTCAAGTTTTGTGAGCATAATATTAAATCTTTTGTCAGCTTGCATTATAAAAACAGTTTTGTGACAAACTTTATACATGCAGGAAGCAAATGGTGGCATGAGAATCATAGATGTAGTAAATGCTGAAATTATATACAAAAGATTTTTCTTTATTTTGTATATGTGACAATCTCATATCTTACTAAGGTTATTGCAGCAGTAAAAAAAATTAAAACATGTATACAAGTACTTAGGATAAGTTTCATTAACTTTAATAATTTTATAGGAGAGAGTTTAGGTCAGAAAGCCTTACTTCACAGAGTTTTTTTATTTATAAAAAGCTCTGTTTACTAGTCCACCAGAATATGGTGCGCTTAATTGATAACAATTGGTGCTCCTTATTGCTTTGTTAATTGGACACAATAAAATATTTATAAATAATTAAATGTATACTTCTCCTTGGTGGTTAATTATTTTGTAACTTCTTTCCTCGTAACAACAAAATATGTTATTTAGACTGTCGGTCTCAGTACACATATTTTTGATGGAGAACAAAGCTCTGTTGGGTGTAACATCTGCTTCAGAAGCAATTGCCAATCTTTGTATCTTGCATGTCTCCTTTCCATTAATATTCTGAGCACCTTTTGTACGTACAGACAGTGTTTCACTTCCACGTGTGTACTCTATTATCGCCCAGCTGTGGACACCACGCACGCGTGCCTTGCCGAAGTTCTCGTCAATACTCACTGTTCCTCTTCAGTTTCACCCGCTGCTTGCTTGTGCAGTTCACTTGCAAGGTGTGGATCCTGGAACACATCCATCAACGTGGTTTTTGTCCTGTGGCTCTTTCTTGTCCTCATCTGGTTCCACTCTTATCTCCCGTTCGTTCATTCATATTTTTCCCTCTTGCACTCATTTTCTGTTCCTCAGTTACAGGTTACAGCCAAATCAAAACTTTACCAAAGACAGTTGCTGTATTTTATTATATTGCTCCATTTATAGTTTGTTCGTTGTACTTTCGTATGTAATTTTTTTTGCACTAAAATGGCATTTCTCGCAACAGCTTCGTTTTACCCCAAATCATTTGACTTTGTAAGGAAATAGGGTGAAGAGTTCCTCATTCTAGAGTTACACATTCTGTTGCTGTCATAGAAGGTTTTAACAAATGACTCTGTTGTAGCACATAAACATACAACAATATTATTACCTCAGTTTGTGTGTTATTTCTCATACCAAATGAGTATAATTATTTTCTCATCAAGGAAAAATAATAAATGCAATTGATTTTGGTCATTGGCACCATGTTGGTGGATACATCAGTCTTCCTTACCAAAAAATAACCTGCATGTATAAAGTTGTTCTCATTTTTTATGTGAGTGTTCATGCGAAGCGGCAATCTGTTTCCTAGTAGAACCAATACGTCCCAACTTTACCGTATTTACCCGTGTACGGGTCGCAGATCTTTAGCCAATTTTTTTGTTTATTAAAATGTACTGTGACCCATATGCGAAAATTTTCATTTTGGGTAAAAAAAAAATTAACATTGCACTGTTGTGGTTGACTATATGTTTCAATAACTAACCTGTGTTGGTTTTTAATAAGTATATCACAAGTAAATATAAATATTTTTATTAAAATGTCTCAGCAGTGAGAGTGAAGCATCATTAACTGCGCTGTTAAGCCACCCCCTCCCTCGTCATCATGAACTGGCACCGTACACAATTATCATGTCTATCTCTGCAGGTTTTTGTGACACAACTGTGCGTTTTTTGCATCAGATTTTGTACGCTCTCTACTGCAACATTTCATTCATGGCAAAAATTGCCGTAAGAGGTGCGCATGTTTTTATTGAAGAAACTGACAAAAAAAATTTGACAAGAAACTAGCCTGCTGTCTTTTCTCTCTTGGGGAAGGCGGGAAGGGGAACATGGGTATATAAAGTAGCATTTTTTTTTTCCTTTGTATTTTTTGTTAGATAGTGCTAGGGTGAAGGGGGGAGGATGGACCATAGAGGATGAAGAGGGAAAAGACAAAGGGAAGGACATCAGTACCATTTTTACTTAACAGTAAGCTGAGACACGGACCATAAAGACTTCACTTGTATTCTAGAGAAGACAGTTTTATGGCGCGACTCATTCGAGGGTGACCCTTACAGTGAAAATGTTAGATTTTTGCCCAAAATTAAGGGTGCGACCGATACGAAGGGGCGACTTTTCTGCGGGTAAATACGGTAACTGATTTTTTGGCTCGTCGGCATGAATTGATGAGAACCTATGTGGGAGCAGGTTCAACAAGACACTACACCTGTTAATCTCTGCAATCTGCCAGTTGTGTTGTTGAAGCACCAACTATTGTCCAGGGTGCAACTCCTTGTTTTGTCTTCCAGTGACCTTGTCTCGTTGTGGATGGTGTTCAACATATCATAAGCGTGATAGTGTGGGTAGCTGTTGAACATTGTGATTTGTTTGCTTACCTCATAAGGCATTACCTCTGTGGGAAATGGTGTGGCCTTCTTTAACCACAACTTCGTATGTATTTTTAAAAGTTCCGCAGAAGGAATTTGGTTTATGACATCCTTAAAACAACATAGTGAAACTTTGTGTATTCTTGAATCACATTTTTCAATAGGCAGGCTACAGTATTTGTTTGTGTTTTTGAAAGGTTGATTCAAATATTTGTAATAAAAAAATAATTGTACTATTTTAATCAAGGATTTTTTTAATTGGTGTATGAATTTTAAAAAAAATATTGGTACAATTTGGAAAACTTTACTTGCAATTAAATAGCAGTGTAAATGAAATTCTAGAAACTTCTAAACTTATTCCAACAATAAGATAACCTAGTGAATCTTGGTATATTTAATTGGGGTTAAGTAAAAAGGAAATTGGAGTCACAGATGTTTTAGTGCAAATCACTGAATGGTTTTTCAATGGTAAATTAAAATGCTATTATTTTATGAGGGCTAGAACAAATATTTAATGTGATGTAATCCTGTCCAATTATATTATCAATTCTGAAAATACTTTGTGTATTTTATGTTTTGAATGTGTGTTATTACTCATATTGTATAAAACTACCAAGTTTGGTTACTGTGTTTGGCATTATTGGGAAATAATATCATAGTAACATTATTTTATTGTTCAACTTTTTGATTTGTGCATTATTTAGATATTTCTTTACAAGTTGTCTTTGTGATTTAACTTATAGTTTAATTTAGTTTGTTTGCAGTTTTGTTCAGTGTGATCTAGCCTCTCTTTGAAGATAACCGTCATTGCCAGTTGAATGTGGTTGTTTCTTCACAGGTATAATGTTTTTTTAACAGCAGTGAACTTGGTTGGCAGCTTCCTTTAGGGTTCTAAGGAGTGCAGCTCTTGCTTTCAAAAGTTTCTTATTAAATAAGTATATTGTTAGTGACCGTTTATAGTTGTAATATTTTTTTTATACATTGCAAACTGCCAGTGTGAATGATTCCACTCGTACATATGCTAACGTACACCTATGTGTATCACGCCAGCATGTCGAACGAGCATTGTCGCTTTGGCTTGCAGCCCAGGTGTCTTTGTCTGATCCTTGCTAATGCGTCGAACAGTTGATCAAGTGTAAAGATACTCAGTTTCGTTGATGATATTAACTACCTTATAGTTGTACATACAAATGTGGCAGCTCAAGTATTGTTTTCCTTCAGTTTTAATGTGCAGGAATTGTTCACGATTCATTTTCTTTGAGTGAATCGACCTGTGCCCCGTGCCGTCGTTTTTCCCCGCTGAGTCACCACAGTGCAGTAAGATCAGAGGTCCGTAGCTTATATTATCTATATTTGTTTGTGTATCCTGCTTATTTAACGTATTTTGCAAGTGCATGACAATCTCGTACACTTATGATGGTTGTGAGGGAAAAATATATATACGTCCTTTTGTTTTAACTTTTGTTAACTGGTTTTCATTTGATGTGCAAAATAAAACCATAAAAAATAAAAAATAAAAAATTTGTGGTTAGACATTAACAATAGAGTTAGAAAAATCGTAAAATAGATATTCTCACATGATTTTGGCAAACAAATTTAAAAAAAAAAAAAAAAAAGATACTTCAACTGAAGGAAGACGGAAATAAATATGCGTGCTTATTTTATTACCAGTTAGGTGGTAAAAGTATTAGACTATTGAAAGTTATTTTTCCGACATAAGAAAATTTCTTGAATGTACGTGATCCATAATTGTTTCATAGAGCATGTACTAGGTATGTAGCTGCAACATTACGTCCAAAACATGTTTATGATCTTGGTAATTCATTCGTGCTTACTTTTGGGCAACAAAGTGTATATTTACTCAAATTTGAATCATGCGCAGTGGGAATGTATCTTGCAGGCTCTAACGTGTCCCCATCCCCGGGGTGGAACTGCATCTTGTCAGCAGCTTCATTTAACATTTAACATTTAACTTTAAAAAATTTCTGAAAACAGCGCCTGACCATTTACCTCAGCTCCAACCACAACTAGTAATGGGCCAAAAACAAACATACAAGCATTTGACTGGTAAATAAGTCAAAAGAAAGCAAGACATTTAGGATGCATGATAGTAGTAAATGGAATTCAAACTCACTAAAAAAGTTGCTAAACATTTAATATAAATAATAAGATATAAACAAATGTGGAAACAAACAATCTACGTATTGGCAAACAATTTAAAATTACTTTTACAATGGATTTATCAAAGAATTACCAACTAACATTTAATTGCATGTGCAAGAGACAAAGCAATAATTCAATTATAAATTATTTGTTTCTCTAGCCACACATAAGCAAACTAGATTATTCTGCCAAGTATGACAAAAAAATACCATAACTTTAATAGGTACAAATTGTTTAGACACTTGAAAGCATCTTAAAAATATTTACTAAAATTATTATAAACGTTTGTAGATACAACGTAATTTGGGGAGCTTAAAAAAATATTAAACTATTTGTTACACAAAAAAGTCTAACTAAAAGATTACTAAAAAGTTATGCCAGCATAATCAACTTAAAAGAAAGGTCCATTGTGATTCATGATGTATTTCATGTGCAGAAACGTCTTAAAAAACATCACAGTTATCTGTGATTTCGAAACGGGCCATGCCCATTAATTTCTCTTTAAAATACACAAACGGTTTTGTTTGGGTTTCAATGGCTTTTAAGTCGGCAAATAGGGAGGCTGCCCCTCCCCCCCTCCCCCTTACTTGTAATTGCTAAGTCCAGAGTTTGGAACAGCATTCGCTTGAGCGAAGTAAGTCATGCCTCAAGTTGCAGTAGGTAAAAAGGACACAAAAACACTGTTAAATACTTGAGCAGGTTTCACTGTCTGCTTCCTTGTAGCAGCCCAACATGTTTTTTTTTCACAATTCCGCTGGCAAATATCCACTTCAAATTTTGACACGGAAATCTTGCTCGCGCAACTTGTAAAGTACAGGAACGTAACTTGGCTAAACGTTCTGCTATTAAGTTCGTTACACATCCTTGTATACACAATAACCTTTATTAAAGTTTCATTCACTGCATTGTACCGAATACGCCTTAGAAACCTGTGTGGCACACTGTCTGCGTGCCACAATCGCCGGCCTCGGTTTTGACTGCCTCACATCCATACCCACACACTGGCTGTGCCTCACGCCAAAACATCACTGGTACTTTCGGGAGTTTATATTTGCACATGTGAATACAAATATAAATAACAATAAATGCTTAAAGTGTCTATGCTCCCCAAAAAAATTATATATAAATAACATTACCATTTAAAAGTTAGATGAAAAGTTAAGTATAGACTTAAACTAAAATAAAGTGTCTATTTCTCCGAGCTTCCAGCTCATTCCAGTCTTTTTAAAGTTATTGCCAACCTGATATATTAGGAACCAAATTTACCAGAATTAAATAAAATTAAGTTATTAACAAGTAAAGGGAATAAACTAAATTACAAGAGTAATTAAATAAAACTGATTTTATTAAAATAATCAGAAAATAAGTTCAATAATTAAGAAATGAAATACAGTTGGAGGTGAGGTGGATTTATGCTGTTAGATATTCGTTTAAAATTAAAACTTGTTGTTTATAAAGTGAAAGTTACAAAGTTGGCAGTCGGAGCGCACTTGTATCCTGAGCTGGGTGGAATGGTTACCCCAATGTGGGTGGGCTGCAGACTTGACAATAATGACATCAGAAAAATTACAATAACTTTTAGTTTCCCTGGTTTTTCCTTGGGTTTTGATTGTCTAATTTGGTTTAAGTGACTGACGGTTACATAGGTGTATGTATTTTTCGTTCTTTATTATGTAATGTTACTAAACGTAGAAAATTGTAGCTCCTGTGAAAAATTAATTTAAAAATGCCAAAACGAAAATTGTATTTTTGTTTATATCTAGTGTTGTTGATTACTCCGCTAAACAGTGTTTTTCAATTTCCACTGGATTTCAAAACCCTAAAGTGGGAATGCCATGAAGTCTTGGCGAAATTGTGAAGTAAATATAATTGAAAACCAGAAAGTATTAATGCATGGTTATGATACTAGCTATAAGAGTATAATGAAATATTTAAAAAACAATTTTCCATGAATACTTACTTGTTTTCAATTCTCTAAATGACACTGTTTTCCCTGTATTCAAAGCACTTCAGGACTACATATTTTCCAGAATCCAGTAAATAGTTTAAATTCCATTTTTTTTTTCTCAATAATTTTAACAATTTAACAATTTTAAAGAACATTTTAAATTTACCTGACAAACATTTCACTTCAATTACAATCACCTAAATACTACCAAATCCGCAAAAAAAAAAAACCATTACATAACATACCCTTCTTGGATGATTCATACAAGGTTAAATAATACAAAATACATAAAACCACACAAAAATCTCACTTTTTCCTAGTCATCATAAATGCTTAATGAGACTCATTCACACACTAATATTCTTAGAAAAAAAAATCTGTTGTACAAAGAATGCAGTACGTATGTACTAGGTTAAATAATAGTGAAATATGACACAATTTCATATAGTTAGTCTCTAAAAAAACTTGCTGCTACATTTTCTGCAATGACAAAATCAATATATACGTGACATACTAGATCTGTGAATAACATTAATCATACATTCACAACTGTAAATTTGCTCCACCTTGTACATATTCTAGAATTTTATCCAAACCTTAAATTTAAGAAAACATAAATGTTCAAGTACACAATGAAAAAAAATCAAAGAATAGAATACAAAAATCAATATAAACAATTATTTTACATATTTGAATTTTATCTGAAATTATTACAAAACTATTTAACACCATGAGCTATTAGATTTTTTTTTATTTTTCTCCCAAGGAGACAAATCACAAATCTCGTAAAAATAATATATGTATTTCAGGATCATGGAAATGGTAAGAAAACATAATCTTTCCAGCAAATATTGACAATTGCAGGAGCCGCTAATTTTCCACATGTACCCTATTATTTTTATGTTGTTGGTTGTTCATTCTGCCGTGTCCATGTTGTCGACCGTGCAAGAGAGCCGTGTTGTGAAACTACGAGACTGCACCCAACGTTTGCTCCATGAGTACGATTCTTAGTTTTGGTTCGCTTGTTTCTGCTGAGTAGAGCTCTTTGTCATCTTTTTTTTTTTTGTACAGTATGCACTGTAATAATGTACTAATTAAAATTAACAGCAACAGGAAACCAAAGTACAATGTCTTAGATAAAATATCAGCACGTATACAGAGTGTAATAAAATGAGACTTACTGTGTTATAAAAATGTTTATATTTTAGTTGAGTGTAAGGTACATCTGAATTTATTTTACGATAGTGACTACAGTATGTACCTAACACTAGTGTGTAAACAGTTTATTCTAGGCAGTTGGGCATGTATTTTGTTGATCATTGTTATTTTTCTGATTTCTTGTTTTCACTTTTGTGTCTAGTCAGTTTCCTTTGAAATGTTTCAATACATATTTAGGTTGTTGGATTTCCTCTGAGAATGTCAATTTCAACTGTTATATGCCAAGTAAAAGGGTACGTATGTTTGAAAGTGAGTTGTTTAATCTGTACACTTGTTTTCAAAATGTGTAAGGTTTTTATATGTAAGGAATATTGAGAAAATAAACTAAATGAAAAAATGAATATTAGTAGTGCTTGTCATTTTTGGGGCTATTTATCCGATGCAAGGTGCTGGTTGCTGAATACATGCCGCTTCTGACATCTCGCTACTCAAGTCTTTGTTACGATTTATTTAATTATTATTTTAATTTAGTTGGAGGGGGAAACAGCATGCACAATGAAATAAAATTATATAAATTAATTTACTTCTGCAAAAAAAAGTCTATTGATCCTGCATGCAGTTATGGAGAGGTAAAAAGTATACAACTTTTTTCAGTC
This sequence comes from Bacillus rossius redtenbacheri, assembly GCF_032445375.1. Taxonomy (NCBI): domain Eukaryota; kingdom Metazoa; phylum Arthropoda; class Insecta; order Phasmatodea; family Bacillidae; genus Bacillus; species Bacillus rossius. The sequence continues at coordinate 62,138,673 of NC_086336.1, forward strand.
AATTTTTTTTTCTCATCCCGACCAATTAGAGTTGAGAGTAGTGACATCATAAAATCCTTGGCAATTTTCAAAATTGTTTCTTAGTCCCTTTTCCACTTTTGTAATGACAGCAACACCTAAATTGCTTGATTTAGACACAGCATCATGCAGATCCTTAAAATAAAGTCAAAAATCATTCCTGCAAACAAAAGAAAATAATGTGAAAGCAAGCAGCAGGTAAACAGGTTCTATCCCCCTCCTCTTTCCCCAAAATTAAATTCAGTGTACGGTCTGTTAGCAGTGAGCCAATTTTTTCTAATAGCTCTATGCTAAACCGAACTTTCAAAAATAAATTTACTCTTCAAGCTTTTATATTATTTATTTTAAGACAAAAAAAAATTTATTTTATTTTTAAAATCTATCTTTATCTAGTTTTTACTCAATGACTTGGAAAAGTAGGTAACTCAATAAACTAAGTAATCTCTTGGCTAGGTCTGCCACTATTGTTGTTTCAAGCTTATCAAAACTTTGATTCCTTATGCGAGTACCAAAGTCAGTAGTTAGTTAGTTACCTTTGCAGGATTCTTCTATTCATTTCTTTTCACAAGTTCAAAATTTTTCAACACAACTTAGTTTAGTAACTGTTTGGCTGAGGAAATATAACGTCTTCAATATTATATAGTCGACTATCAATTCGGTCACAATATAATAAATATTTTATATAATTTTCTAATTATCTCTTCTGATAATAAATTAGACATCTTCCATAGAGTTTTACTAATATTTTGTACTCAACACCATCAAATGTTTGAAAATTGCAGACAAAACTAGTTTTGAGGTTCAACTAAACATTTCAAACTACTGTGCTGGGAAACCTCATTAATCTGAACAGACTTTATAGTATCAACAATTATTTATAAATTACATTAATTTTACAAATGCCTTAATACATAATACATACTTAAGTAACTTTTCAAATCGAAAACCACGCCTTACAATATCCTGCCTAAAAATGAAAATCTATGAAAAATATTAGACATATAACTTTTTAATTAACTTAAAATCTTTAAATACAAAATTTTGATTATAACCAAGCTCAGTATTGGGTGTTAAGAAAAACTTGAAAATCGAAGATCCAAAACATTGATGAAATGTTAGATTGAAAAGTAAAAGTTAACTAAAAACAAATTCATAGAGATAAAACCTGAAAATGCAAGGAATATTTTTAGAATAAATATTGAAACTGAAATGTGCCTTTATTCTCCAGCAATCACATGACTTAAGGATGAATATTCCTCACAACTTACAAGGATAACCTTTAGCAGGAATGCAAAACTGTATAATTGTTCCTGTGTGGCCAGAGAGTTTTGCTCGTGGGTTTTAACCGACAAGTCATCTCTGGATAGGGTGCTTGTCTGTTGTATACTGCCCATATTTTTGCCTATTTGCATGGAATAAACATAAAACTTAAAAATATACAAAATGTTTTCCATAAACCACAGTTTTAACATTTATGTTTTATCTACACCATGTCACGCTCACGATTTTGCAAGCGAAAGCAGGCCCCCTTGTCAACCCCCCACCCAGTAGCGGATACAGAGGGGGGGCAAAGGGGCTCAAGCCCCCTCCAAAAGCATCTGGGTTCACTGTTGTTTTAGTGTTTGCCTTGATAAAGCCTAGCCTCAGCTGGGTCAAGCCCCTCCCAAACCAAAATCCTGGATCCGCCACTGCCCCCACCCCCAACCCGATATCTACGCCCATGGCCTTTAGGCATATAGTTTGCGAATAATACACATTTATGGAATTGCGACCCATTCATTGAAAGTTTTCAAAGTGGATAAAACAATACAAGATGGTACAAAGAGCAACTTGTATATTTGAGGATCTGAAATGAACATTAAATCAAAAATTATTTACCTGTGCCCGTTTTTACACCTCCTCTTATAATACATTCTTTGAATGTTTCATGCAATGGGGAAGATTGAAATCATGACAACTGCATTCATGTTCGTCATGTTTGCAATAGTGTAGCACAATTTAAATTAAACACAAAACGCCGAAATTCGATAGCTTTGAGCGTCCACTCCATAGAGGTATAATATGGTCCACTATGTACTAGTAGGTACTTTATTTACTCTATGGACGCACTAACATGGACAACCTCGTCCATGTTGGGGTTTGCACACGTGACTTGACCAAACAACCAATAACAAAAAACTTTAAAATTACAGCAAATAACTAACGATGTTGAACATAAGAAAAATGTCCATGGAACTTTGCGACTTTTACACGACGCGGTATTTCACCTCTCTCTCTTTCTCTCTTTCACAGACCGATAAAGTATTTCAGAACTGAAAAGGTCCATCACCGTGTTCTCGGACAGTTGTTGAATGGACGTGCGTCACTCGGCCAGCTCCACAAGCCGATATCTATATCTATGATAGTTGTTCGCGTGGCAAATCACTTCACCAAGGTTGGGTTCATCAACTGTAGGGAAATCTTGGTCGTACATAATGCACGGAAGTCGCAAGCAAGACGTTTTCAAATTGTGCAAAGTTGTAAACAAAATTTATTTCCTGGGCTTCTTTTGATAATTCACGTTCATCATGAAAAATAAAACTGTCAACAATTTCACATAAAATTGGCATTTTCTTTCACTGTGCGAAAGTTTGACAAGAAAAAACGTCATGTGTGTACCTAATGAAATCAAAATTGTGGCCGCCTATGCACATAGCATCTCTGATCTCCGTCTTGGAAAAGTTTTCGGATCAAGCCGCTTCAAATACGGAAGGCGGAAACGCAGGAAGTCGATAGTCGGGTGATGTTTGCATTGCAATTTTGCGTCGTTTATAGAAGAGCATTTGAAAATATCGTTATTGAACTTTTTGCGTCGCACTTGTTTTGCTAATATTATTAGGTAATCCGGCCTAAAGAAGGGTTTACGAAGAAAATCTTAAGAATTATGCACTCAAACCGTACGCCGACATACAGTTGAGTAGGCTAATAATGTTAATATGTACCGTACTGCGCAGGGCCGCCGAGAGGGGGGGGCAAAAGGGGCAAATGCCCAGGGGCCCGGTAGCCTTAGGGGCCCGGGCGCATGCTGGGAAGTGGAAAATAAATGGCTGGAAAAACCATTTTCCCTGCTATCAAAACATCTTGTACAATATATATATATATATATATATATATATATATATATATATATAATCAATGTGATCACCAATGCAACATTTGTAACTACAGGTTGAGAAAAATACTACTACGACCAAACATTTATTCCGGGAAAAGGAGGGGGGCGAAATGCTACTCTCGTTCCCCCAAGCATAACAGCATGGGGGCGACTCGCCCCTGCTGTCCCCCCTGTTCCGACCTCCCTGTAACGTTCCCATTCGTTACAGGGAGGTCGGAACAGGGGGGACAGCAGGGGCGAGTCGCCCCCATGCTGTTATGCTTGGGGGAACGAGAGTAGCATTTCGCCCCCCTCCTTTTCCCGGAATAAATGTTTGGTCGTAGTAGTATTTTTCTCAACCTGTAGTTACAAATGTTGCATTGTTGATCACATTGATTAGAAAATCAAATTTATGATTTTCAATATACTGTAAAATGATTGTAAATTCCTAGCTGGTATTTTATTTAAATTGTACTACATCTACTGTCAGAGTAGTATTTAATACATACTACGTCATCAAATTCTTGGAATGGTATATTTAATATTTTGGTTCGGAAACTCATTAAATAGCACAATTTTGCATCTAAAATTCCAAATTTTTCCGGGGGAGGGCCCGCTCTATGACTGAGGTAAGTGTGATACATCTGTTCGGCCCCTCACTAATGAAAACGTTCCGACGTCCCTGGAACGTTATAAATAATTAATATGTATTACAAATTTTTCAATTAAATGAACGTGGTTCAGTGTGTTTGATGTTTTCGAAGTAATAAAATTGATTATTACTTTACATTATTTTAATAATATTTACTTTCAGAATAAATTATTATACTTATGTATTTTAAACACTCATATAATAATGCAATTTCTGATTACCATTTAAGATTTTTGGTTTTTTTTAGCAACATTTACATCAAAATTAATTATTATTTGTATTTTGATGGTATTAACAATGTAAAAGTGCACTGAGATAATACATGCAAATGCTATCTTTCTTTTTTGCGTAACTAGGAAATCGTTATGTATGTTCAAATGAAGTATGCAATTTTACGATACCATATATATTTATGGTATAGGCCTACGTAGTAGTGGTATGCAAAAAAAAAAAGGAAGGGGGCCTACTACCCCAGCTGCCCAGGGGCCCACAAATTTTCACAGCGGCCCTGGTACTGCGAATAACCAGTTATTGATTGAATAAGTGTTCGTTAATTCCAGTCAATGTAAACGAGCGAGAATACTGTCACGTTACAGAAACTGAATTGTTGTATTTGTGGGTATCGTCGGCATTTTGAAGTGCATTTCGGTAAGAAATCGTTGCCGGTTGAAAATTTGTTCAACAAAACATTTATCCACAGTGACATTGGTTAGGAACCTCCTTGATATACCAGACATATGGCTACGATTGAACCTAAAAATTGCAACATTTAAGCTCGTAACCCAGAATTGTTACACAAATTACAATCACAAATATTCAACTTGAAATACTATTTTATTTAATGCATAATATAATCTATTCCAAGCCACCATACAGTTAAAAATCAATAGATTCGTGAATTATTGTAAATACATTCTTATATAATCGTATAATAGCAAAAATCAACCAGAAATACTTTGGAATAATCAATTTCCGAAATCATAAAAGAAAAAAATCCAATCAGAGCTTTTTATTTCCTGCAATTTTCTTCTAAGTACCTATCCAATCTTTTTTTTACATGACTTCCATATTTCCTATTACTTTCGTAATAATTCATAACCTGCTTTCTCCAAGGAAACCTTATTTCGCACAAACAACACGTACTGCTGTGCTCTGAGTGCTGCTTTCCATAATTCATAAGGAAAAATATAAAAAAAAAATAGCCTATCCATTTCTGCTAAATCTTAAGTCACATGTGATTCGCTCACGACCCGTCAAAACTCCTACATGACAATCATAAACCATTCCACTAGTATGCATAGAGTCATATCTTAAGTACACAACTAATTCTTAATATTCAATCGTAAACCCGGACATGATACCTATCTGTGTGTGCTCGGACAGTTGTGGTAGACGTACTAACTTGTTGGTATACGTACCCAAGATCTATAGATGATATTAACGTTGATACGTACCATATTTTAGGGTCCCGTACCATGAACCAACAAACATTACGTTTGTAGGTACGCAGAATTCTGACATCAACCTTGAATTAATCATTTTGTCTATCACCAAGAATAAATCTCAGTAATAATAATTAGAAACTTCAACACCGGTTATAATAACTTTTCACTGTCTCAAAATTAGTTATTTATAAGCTCTCAAGGTTTCCAATTTTCATTTATTCAGTTACTGTGCGAGCTTAACATAGCCATGTGTTAAAAAATATCGATACTACACCTACTTCTCGATACTTCTATATTGTAAATATGCCAACAAAAAAAGTTATATGATTATTTAATACAATAATTATTGTTCTTAAAATATTAATGCTTGATAGTGGTATCATATTTATGTTTTAAATATTATTTATATTCTAAGTTCTCTTTGGTAGTTTAAAAGTTTCAATTCTAATAAATTGCTTATTTGTAAGTGCGAAACTAATCCTTAGATGCAGGCATTTTCCGCGGGAAAAAAAAGCTGAATGCCTGTTAGACTGCAACACGGTATACCCGCACCAGAGGCTTCTTCCTCGTGATTGGCGGCCGTCTGCGAGAGAAGTCGTTGACTTTATTTGACCGAGCCACTCAGGACGCGTACCTGAAAGAAACTCATCCAGTCACGAAACACAGACGATGCTACGATGTTTTAACTTGCGGTGAGTCCCGGAATCTTTTTGCGTTCTTTAAACGATTCATGCAATAGGAATTTTTGAATGCAGTTATTCACTGCTTGTCATAGAAAAAAATTCCGAAAATCAAAAATGAATAAAAATATGAAGATAATAAATTCACAGAAAACAAGTGTAAAACTGCAATGGCGTATTTCCAAAAAAAAAAAACTGAATTAAATATAAATGTGCATGTCCGTACTATATCCATGAAACACATTCTGTAGTAGTAGCTCGGCTTCTGGGTTGTAGCCGTGTCCTCGGCGTTTAATTCCCCGACGTTTCGGTCGACATTGCAGTCGCCATCATCAGGGAGCCGTTACCTACTGAGGTTATCGCAAGTCATCAGACAGATCGCCCCTGATTGGCAAAAACAGCCCAGCCAACCAGAAGAAAGGAAGGCTCTGATCGGCCCACAGCTGCAGCCAATCAGGGAGCACCTTTCCCCTCAGGCAGTATACCTAACTTGTAAGAAACTCAGTAGGTAAACTGCTCCCTGACCATGGCGACTGCAATGTCGACCGAAACGTCGGTGAATGTATTCTCCAAGGACGCGGCTACAAAACCCAGAATACCAAGCTGCTTCAGACAATGGCCGTGAAAGCCTGCGAACATTTTTTACATTCTATAGTATTTCATTGTATGTGTGTTACGCCAACTTTAAGCGGCATCTGCACCACTTTCTAACGCAGTCGAGCAGCGGATGTTCGCCGGGCGAGTAGTAGTACCCGACAACTCGTGTTTTTTCTGCAAGGGGGCGACGTTATCGGGCCGGGTAGTGCGACGGGGCGCGAGAGCTGTCGGTTCCTATTTAGGACCCGTGATTAATAGGTTGTGGTCGTGGACTGTTTTTGTTGCCTCGGTCGGGCCCCGGTGCTCCGGCCGCGCTGCGCCAACAACAACGTGATACGGCACGCCCCCCTCTTCGCCCGATATCGGCGGCACAGCGGCCCGCGCTCCGCGATCGCCGGACGACCCGGCGCATCGCCTCCCCCCGGCAGCCACCAAACTGGTTCCCGCGCGCCGTTCCCACAGCGCAGCCGCGGCCGTGGGGAGAGGGGGGGGGGGGCAGTGTGGTGGGCCGCGGGGCCGTGATCCGGTCTTCCAGTACTCGCCAGAGACGCTTTACATCCAACACCACGCGGCGAATACACCTACCATCATTAGTAGAGAGACCTGCGAAATTCGCGGGGTCATTCGGTGATAGGCTAGAATTCAAACCTCTTAGATAATTTTGCTATTGGCCTACTGTTCATCTGGACGAATCTCAACCAGTTATAAACCCTCAACCAAAAGAAGGATCGAATCACAAACAAACCAGCTAAAGACGACTTACAAGTCGGCAGCCGATGAACTTGCGTTATTTGCCCGAGTGTACAGGGATGTGTGCGGTCTATCCTGAAGGCCATCGAAACCGCGAATTTTTCCGGTCTCTTAACCATCATGCTCGGTGTGGTAAAAAATATACACACGCAAATTTGTGTTTTCCGCTGCATTTCTCGACGCGACTCACACGTAGTTCCGGCACACGCCGCTAGAATTCGCTGCCGAAGCAGCTACGTCGACCTTCGAATAAATCGATTTTTCTGAGCGAAATTTTAAACTATGTAATGAAACGGCTTGAGGGGGGAAAATAAAATATACTAAACCTCGGCTTTAGACCAGATCTCCGACAAGGAATTTGATTAAAATATTGCCCATTTTCTTAAATTTGGTTCTGTATGAACTTTAGTTCCGGCCATCCATCCTCCACAGATAACAGCACCGTGGTTGCACGAGTATTTCCGTTCCATGCGACTTCCGTTCGCATTCACGAAATCACCCCAACCAAAGAGCTTAAGACAGAATAAGAAAATTATATCAACTAAGCTACACGAGGTTAATGAGATTATTTTAAAAGGACTTTTGTAATCCCAACTGGACATCAGTAATGTATTTTCTCCCCATTACAGCCCGACATGCTCGCAAGTGGTCTATATTTAATGTATAAACGTTGGAGTTCTTAAAAGTCCACTACCCTCTGAAATTCCAATTTTACAACTTACTTACGCGTATTACTAGTGGCACTAACACACTAACATATGCGCCTGCAGTAATATTCGTAGGCGACGAGGCTTCTCACATAGTTGTAACAAATTACAAGGCATCATCCAAAATAACATACTTTCTTCATTAACATTATGCAAATATTTTCCTCATATCGTTGGAGGGGTTTATTTCCCCCCTTCCCCCCGGTGACCGATACTGCACCCGTTTAAATGAAAAGTCCGAAATTTTGAAAGGAAAGAAAAAAGACACCATCAAATAGCTGTTTCAACCAATTTTGTTGTATCGTGCTTATTTATGTGCGCAGTCAATACTGAAAAAGCTATAACTTTAACTGTTGGAGGTAGATACTGGGACAAAAGCCCCGGTGAGAATCCGAACCCAGTATCACTGCGAACACTAATTTGTAGTGATACAGTTGTTTTCGTGAAAATCAAAAGAAATTTACTCTACTTTCGCCGCGCGGCCATCACCGTTTTCGCTCTCCGGCCGGACCTGTGTGTTTTTCTGGTTTTCTCAAGTTACCGCTTCCGTTCTCGTCGACTCCAATTCTATGTATTGCACATTCCCATCGCTATCCTGTTTGTTCTCTCTACAGAGTCTCTGGCACGAGGTTCCCTTTTCGCATTCCCCCACCCCCTCTTTTTATTATCTCCACGACTACGGTGCAAACCTAAGTGTGCATTCAATGTGTTAAACATTGTGCAAAATTGCTTAAAACACACATAGATATTTATTAGAAGTTTAAGTATATACTTAGTATTTAAAAAAAAAAAATTTTTCTTAAAAATTATATAAAATTTGTGATCTACCTAATTTTGCAATAGTTTGAATAAATACATGCTCATTATTACCCAGTTCTAAAATATATTCCCTTAAGGTGTTGACAAAAAACTTCATAAACGTGTTTGAAACTACAGCTGACATATGTTTGTGTGTGTGTGTGTACATACTTATTATTCTTGCCAAACTACATTTACATAGAAATGTATTTATTATAAGTGTTATCCAAGCTTAGGAAAAAAAAAATTCTTCATCTTCGCAACCATTACAAAACTAATCCCCATGAAAAGAGTAATATTATTATTTTTAACTTTTTTTTTTTCGAAGCCGTGCTGTGTGCCGAGATAATAAACCGTTCTCGTCCGTTCCCCTCGGACGCTATTCAAAGTACGTGGACACGTTGCGCCGTAACGAGAGATGGGCCGAAGAATAGTTGTTGGTGTAAAGCTGGCGAGGGAGAAGGGGGAGGGGGGGGGGGAGGTCGCTGCGGCCTCGCGGCTCCGAGATGAGACACGCCAGATAATAATAATTTCGTTCCAGTTTGTACGGACCGGTGCAAGGGGCAGTTCTCCGCACGGTGCGCCCCCGCCCCCTTCCGAGGTGTGCTGGCCGGGCAGAAAACATGCACCTCTCCCTGCTCGCTGCGCTCTGTGTGCTGGCCGGGCAGAAAACATGCGCCTTTCCTCTCCCTGCTCGCTGAGCCCTGTGTGCTGGCCGGGCAGAAAACATGCGCCTCTCCCTGCTTGCTGAGCCCTGTGTGCAGGCCGGGCAGAAAACATGCGCCTCTCCCTGCTCGCTGAGCCCTGTGTGCTGGCCGGGCAGAAAACATGCACCTCTCCCTGCTCGCTGAGCCCTGTGTGCAGGCCGGGCAGAAAACATGCACCTCTCCCTGCTCGCTGCGCTCTGTGTGCAGGCCGGGCAGAAAACATGCACCTCTCCCTGCTCGCCGCGCTCTGAGTGCTGGCCGGGCAGAAAACATGCGCCTCTCCCTGCTCGCTGCGCTCTGTGTGCAGGCCGGGCAAAAAACATGCGCCTTTCCTCTCCCTGGTCGCTGAGCCCTGTGTGCTGGCCGGGCAGAAAACATGCGCCTTTCCTCTCCCTGCTCGCTGAGCCCTGTGTGCTTGCCGGGCAGAAAACATGCGCCTCTCCCTGCTCGCTGAGCCCTGTGTGCAGGCCGGGCAGAAAACATGCGCCTTTCCTCTCCCTGGTCGCTGAGCCCTGTGTGCTGGCCGGGCAGAAAACATGCGCCTCTCCCTGCTCGCTGCGCTCTGTGTGCCGGCCGGGCAGAAAACATGCGCCTCTCCCTGCTCGCTGCGCTCTGTGTGTGATGGCCGGGCAGAAAACATGCGCCTCTCCTTGCTCGCTGCGCTCTGTCTGGTTGTCTGTGCTATGATAATTTTTTTCCCCCAACTAAATTCCTTACACGAAATTTTCTCTGTGCTGTCTGTTTGTTTAACATTTGACATCAACTGATTTTATGTGTGTTTGTGTGTTCATCTTTCTTTTTGTTTATCTATGATAAAGTTAAAACCATCAACGGCGTATGTCCATGAATATCTTTTAATTCAAGGTAAGTTTGAATTTATGATTAAAAAAGTCATATTTTCGAAGCTAATAATTTGTATAAATAACAAATTACTAAATGCTATCAATTCATTTTTATCATTTTCAGAAAATCTACTCATAAAATGGATAAAAGAGGATAGGTATGGTTTGAAAATAAAAATTAAAAAAAAAAGCATATTTCCGAAGTTCATTACGTGAGAGACAAGATAGTGAATAAAAATAACTAACAATCAAATAACACAAACTCATTATTATTGTTTGAAATTCACCCCTACCATTTTGCCAAATTTTACCCTTGTAGTATTTAAATGGGGAGGTATTGGTATTTGAAGAAAAATTAATATAACAGAATTTACTATTGTAGTAGTTAATAGAAAATACTTTCTGAGTCACTGACCACCAAGATGGTGAAGAAGGAAGTTAATTCAGAGTTTATAAAAAATTCATGTGTTCAAAGTTAAGTGAGAAGAAAGATATTGGGCATGAATAATAAAAATACTAAATTTTATCCCTAAAGTGGTGAAAATGGGGTATTTTTGAAAAAGTAATGAAAAAAGCCTTACAATTTAATATACTTAATTGGGACGTTTTAAACTAGGCATTTATAGAACATATAAACAGAGTTATTTATAATTAATGATTTACCATTTACTTTTAATTACCAATTCCTAGTGAGTTGTTACGGGTGTCGGTCGGACTTTACAAAAGCTGTATATAAGTATTATTTGTTAAATTTTGTATTATTAATCAAAATTGAAAATAAATTTATTTTTAATATATAGTTAGTTTAAAGTTTAACTCTCTGCAATGGTGAAAACCAAAAACGTATGGTCTGATTAGGGTAACATAACACCGATCAACTACAGCAGGGATGAAATGTATTTATTTTACATTAAAAACGACGAACCAGTTTTTTTAATATCGTGATTTGCCCGAGGGATGGGAGGGGGGATGGGACAAAAAGTTTTTAGTTTGTTCCATGGAAACAGAAATTAAGAAATTTTAAGAACATTTTTTGTTTGATACATTAAAATTTAAAATGAAAGTGTATCTCAATTTCTTTAATTTTTATATATAATGAGGTTAAAAAAGGAGAAGTTTTTTCTATCAAAGTTTTACGTGCAAACATATCCAATGAAACAAGAAACATGAACCTGTTTTTTTTTTCTTTTTTTTTTTCAAATTTCGTTCTCTCATGGAGTTGATGAGGTAAGCTTAATTTTATCTGGAACATTTTATTGAAAATAAGTAGCCTTATATTGCCACTTTAGAAACTCCAACCCTGAATATTACTTTACTTACGGATGTTTGAAATTTATCACTTACTATTCTTATAAAATTTATAAAAATTTTAGTACTACCCGAAGCATGTTGGGGCAGGATTCACTTCACACCATAACAACATAAGTAAGAAGTAGGATAGCATTGGATTCTGTCGAACAAGCCTTGGAGTAGAAACAGATTTACGGAGAATAAATGGAATGTCGATAATTTTGTTTAAAATATTTTAGCTGCCTATGTCTCATATCCATGAGTTCGGTCATATTGAACTAGCTTTTTGACATAAGACTTTAATTTTATAATTTGCTAACGAAGCTAGCTACCGAGATAACGGCAGTCTGGAACAGTATTGAGATAAGAAACTACTGCTACTGTGAAGAAAAAAAGGCCGTCATGGGGACTGTCGACAGAAGTGAAAACTTAAACTTTGTTTTTAAATGTACAATACGACATCATTTCTACGTCAAATGTACGTAAGAAAATGATTTTGGTATTATATCACTAGCATGTCGGTGACGCGAATCCATAAGTTTTGCCCCTACCAATAATAACTTTAAAATTAGAATAAATTAAGTTTTATACTTGCAAAATCAAAAAACCATGAACTTAAATCGACAAACAATCAACAATAAACAATAAACAAAAGAAAATCGCTCAACGCGGTTAATTTATCTTCACGTACTGCTACTACAGCATGTCGGTGACGCGAACTCACAGTATTCTACCCATACTGAAAGAGTCCAACACGCACATGATACAGTCGAGTATATACAATGTATTAGTGTATATAAGCGTATAATTACATGTACACAGGCCGCTGCGCGTCGCCAGTCTGGCGCAACACGTCACTAGCATGTCGGTGACGCGAACCCATAGATCACTCAACGCGGCTAAAGACGTTTTCACTTCAAAAACACAAAACAACCCAGGTGTAATTTAAAACACACTTTAATAAACCATTGTGTAAGGTAACAAGTTACCAACGTATGTGGGAAAGGGTGAATGATGATCTTCTCGAAGTCACTAATAACTCAGGCTACATGTTTTAAAACCATATTTCCTGTCTCGGTAGTAAAAAAGCAACCGTAATTTTTTTTTTCAGTTTATTTCAGATGTCAGGCGATTTATTTTTAAATATTGGTTTCAGAATTGTTATACAGCATCCGCTCTTATGATATGGAGATAAAACTATTCTAGACAAGATAATATGATCTGCGTCGAGAAATCACTGCATTTGTCATCCAGATGTTGAACAACTTCTCTAAACCAGCTCAATTATAACTGACAAATGTGATAAGCGTTGCCTTTTTAGTGTCAAATGTCAAATATCAAACTTAAAACGTTTTATAGGCAGTTAAAAACAAAATACGGAAACAGCTTGTAAAATTTAAAAAAAAAAACTAAAAACCTTTTAATAAAAAGACAATGCCTTTCAGACATTTTTGAGGTTATAATTTCATCGCCCGTCCGTGGAAAGTTAAAGCTTGGCGATGTTTTGAAAGACGGTCGGATAGAATGTTTTGGGCCATCTGATTGGCTGCAGATCACGTGATTGACAGACGGACGGGCGACGGCTTAAAGCTGCGCGCATAATTGAAAAAAATAACGGTATTAGTAAGAGTAGGTCGTGTGCACAGGATTTGACCGCCATGTTTTCCAACCTACTGATCACAATAGCGCATAGGAGGGAAATTAATACAATTTTATTTCCGTTACGGAGGCGTAGCGCAACAGTCAAATGAGAGCAAATTAGGATGCCATTTTGGCGGGACTTTAGAATTTTTTTTATTTATCAATCATATTGTGGCGAGAATTTGTCGAGGTGTGATTCCTGCTTTAAAAATTAATTAATACTATTATTTATATAAAAAAAGAAATATTATAAGTTAATTTAAATTAAAAAAAAAATATTCGTGGTTAGAATATTTACTTAAAACTTAACGTTAAAAGAAAACTTTGTTCACGTATTACTAGAAACCGGAAAAATTCGCGGGTTCATTGACCTTCAGGATAGACTCCAATATCCTCTGCACACTCGGGCAAATGCCAACTGTTCATTGGCCGCTGACTTGTGAGTCGTCTCGACTGGGTGGCCTGTGATTCGACACTTCTATGAGTCAGGGTCTCTGATTGGCCCTCAGTCCTACAGATCAAGCAGCACTTAGGTAAAATTATTTGGATTTTAGCATTACACGAAATGAATCTGCGAATTTTTCAGGTCTCTACGTATTACTGGTCAGAAGTCACTGGGTATATGTCGTTTGGTAGTTAGTGTAGTTATTTACCGACCTTTCCGAAAGATGTCGGATACATCGCGAAATTTCACCGGCTAGAATGAAGAACTCTTACCGTGCGCGCTTGTGGGTCGGCGGATCCGCGCGGGGAGGGGGGGGGGGGGGGAGACGGAGATACGTCGTGTCATCGCGGAGCTGTGTCGAGTCTGAGGCCAGCCCCTCGCGCCTTATGCAACCAGCAGCTCTTCCTCGCCGCGTCACGGCCGGGTTACAGCCCATCACAGTCTGACCGCGGGATAGGCATTTGAATGCAGAATAAAATTTCGCCGTGATTCCCACAATATTTTTTTTTTTTTTTTTGGTGATAAAGCGTGTCAAAACAAAACAAAACAAAAATGTATCGTATATTTTGAAGATCTGAGTAGTGCTGTGTTAATTTTAAAATTTTTAATTGTTTTTTTTTTTAATTTCAAGATGGCGAATATAATGTGATAGGTACATTATTCAGAGCAACATATATTTCAGGCTATTCATTTAAAAAAGAAATAAAAATGTCTTACGCCACAACCGTCGTTTTGAATTATGTCACCACTGTATAAATTATCGTTACGGACACCATCTTGAAAATCTTTATTTATTTATTATCCGATTTTAATGGAAAAAAAATGTTCAAAATTCATCAAAAAATTTACTCATTAGAATACTGATTGATTAGATCGATTCCCGTCCTTGGTTCGAAACCGGTGAGAGCAAAAAAATAAAAAATAAATAAAAACTGATCCTTCCTCCACGGAAGCTACCTAGACTGACCTCACACCACCAATACCAAGGTATATATATATATATATATATATATATATATATCGTCAGCTGGCATATATTTCTGGCCAGGGGCGTAGCCAGGGGGGGGGTTAGGGGTTCAACACCCCCCCCCCCCTTAGCACCCAATATTTAATTAATTTCTTATTCATCACTCAAACAAATTTCATATTAAATTTAATAAAAATTTTACCATTACAATATTTAAATTTAAGTACCGAAAACTGCTAAAATAGCACTATTTTACACCTTAAAATCCCCCGCTTTAATACGGGGGGGGGGGCATGCTTCTTAACACCCCCCCCCCCCCATACACAAATCCTGGCTACGCCACTGTTTCAGGCTACTCATTTAAACTGCAACATTACACTCTTAGACTGAGCGGTGCTGATACTCTAGACACGGCATGTTTGTTTGTAAACGGAGACGTCGAGGACTTGTGGCTCCCGCACGTGGTCTGTCCCCCGGGGGGGGGGGGGGGGGGGGGCCTGTGCTGGACCTACGAGAGGTCCCCGGGTCTCGCTCGGAACACCCAGGGAGCCCGGGGACCGGCCCGGGACGGTGCGCTGAGCGCGGCTGACGGCGCGTGTGGGGTCCGCCGCGGGCAGAGGGCTCCAGTCAGCGCGCTGCGGTGATTGCAGGCGGCTCGCGCCACGCCGAGGTGGGAACGGCTCAAGAGGGTATAAAAAAAAAACACGCACGCACGCACGCACACACCCTCTCGTCCGCGTCCCTTCCGAGGGCCCCCTTCGATGATTGATCGCCGTTTCAACGATCCCGATCTGCTAATGAACTCCTATTTTTTCACAATAAATCAATAATTGATCACCGTCTAGGGGGGGTTCGGGGAGATGTGAATGTTTGATTTAACGAAGTAGCCATTGTCTCTCTGGGGATGATGTATGACTGGTGTTGAAATGTACCGTCGGTTCGCGTGGGAAGTCGGCACCGGGTGCCGGGCGCCGCGTCCAGAACAACCTCGTGTACAGAAGCGGGCCTGTAAACATCCCCCCTCCACCCCTTACCCCCCCCCCCCCCTCTTTCCTGTCACGACCGCCGCGGACTCAGTCACCGCTCAGTGCTCTATCGGTTCTTGTCCGCAGTTCGACAAGATAACGAAACTAAATATCGCGCAACGTTTGATGAATTATGAGCTAATGAAATAATTGAAAAAGTTTGCATCACCACCAGCGTTTTGCCCAGGGCATTGCTGACACGAGCGTCAGCACTTTGCGATTCTTTCTACGCTATTCAAAGTTCTAAAACCTTCAATTTACGTAGAACGCCGGTCACGAATTATCCAGGGATCTTCACAAATTGGCGGCTATCTTCGTAAATCTACGGACACTGTGTTAATTCACCTACTTTGAACATGAATCTTAAAGAATATTATTGGCAGTTACATTTTAAAAAGTTTTACTGGTGAAGCCTACATAAGAACACTCTTAATTTGTCCACATTCTGTTTTTTTTTTTAAAGAAACGTACAACTCGGAAATCGAAACAAGGCGTAGTTTCTATAAGACCCAGATATCTGAAATAACGAACAACTCTTAGTTTATTTCAGGTGAATTCTTCGTTTGAATGTTCTTAAATTTTCTGCAATTTTTAACAGTTTAATCAAATAAATGTGATAATAAAATATCAAAACTCTATGAATACACAATGCTCGAAATGCTTCGATTATATTTACAAAATAGTATCATGGGGCGAGAAAATAATTATCTACCTAGGTTCCAACTGTTAATAAAATCGCTTAAATATATATTACTTAATATTAAAATGCACGTAACAGTGAACTAATAAAGTATCATAAAGGTATCACTATCATGAAAGTGTGAAATTAATAATTTCATTGAAATGTTGTACTAGCTCACAACTCGTGGTTTCGCTTGCGCAATTATTATGATAATGCTTATATTATTGTTGCTAAAGTATGTAAGGGTAAGTGGGATTATAATCCAGGGCTGTTTCTAGTCAACAAGTCTGTACAAAAATACGTGAATGGTGCTGCGCTCTGGTGTTTATCCCTAGACAGTCTGTGTAAAACGAAGCTATAACAGGCTGTAGGCTTATGACTCTATCGTGTGATTTTGTTATTATATTATACCTATAATATATCGTAAATATGATTCATAATTTGATAAAATGCATACGGAAGTTAGATGTTGCTGTTTATTGTATACTTAAGTATTATATTTAATTTAAAATAAGGTGCCATATTACCCGACACACGCCATATTACCAGACATTAAGGTTTGGCTAAGTTTTCTTGCAGATGACTAGAAAAAGAGCCCTATGGTTGGCATAGCCTACTCATTAGTAGATGCCGTTGAGGAAGAATATTCCGAGACTTATATTAGGCATTGTGCACAGACACACAGTGTTACTTAAACTGTGACTAGAAAAAAAAATTAAAATTGTAAAACGTAGTGAGGAGAGTAAATCCGTGCAAACGGACCACGAATTCCGTAAAGTAAAAAAGCCCAGTTTGGATTCCGAGCAGTGGGTATATTTACTTTTGAACAGGGAACTATTTTGATGATTCTTACCTTTTTTTCAGTTCTTCTCGAGGACAGCTTGCTGCCGAGGAAGGCAGTAGCGGTACAGCACCACCAATACTTCCGAATTTGTGAAGACAAATTTCAAGATCATCCACATTTATTTCCTACCCAACATTTCATAAAATTTTCGTAAGATTATATTAAGAATATATTTCACCAGTGCCAAAACATGAAGTTCTTACTACAAACTAAACTAAGAGAAGAATACCAAGCTCAGATTCTAACAGCAACACCAAACAAAGCGATGATATACAAAAAAAAAAAAAAAACCATACGAAGCTGAAGTCAGAAACATCGTTGAACCAAAACAAAATTGATTATAGGAATATTGCATAGAAGTAATAATAATAATGCCGCAATATAGGGCCAAAAACTCTTTAAATATCAAAGTCCGACAGGAAAATTCTATTTATTTAAATCATAATTCAAAATCTAAAGCGGATGAAGCTAAAATGCTAAATTTAAAGTAGGCTACAAGGCGAGGGGTATATTTGGCAAAGATAGTTTTTTTCAGGATTTATATTTATATATATATATATATATATATATATATATATATATATATATATTACTAAGCAGTTTACTATTATTTAATTCCAAGTATTTTTATTTTCTAATATATTTTATGATTTTCCTTGGAATAGCACTGTTTATGTTTCTAGTAGGTCTGTAATAGGTATTTAATAATTTTCCCTTGCCTAACATATTAATTTATAATGCAATATTGAACTTTTTATTTGTTTTATTCTTGAATAAAATTAATTTCACAACAGAAATTAAAAAAATATTTTTTTTTTGTTTAGTGTGAAAACTGTTTTAATGGCCCATAATTTTTAATCACAACCGGCTTGTATAACTTTTTAAAACAGTGTCAAAATGTATTTATTTAAAGGGTTTTAAAACTTTCCTAATACATTTAATTACTCTTTATATTATAAAATACTAGCGACCCGCCCCGGCTTCGCACGGGTGCAATGCTGATATACTAAATATAGCCTACTACAGAATGTCTTTATATACCGGGCCACCGGCCGGTACCGCTATGTCCCTGCATTTTAAACCTGTAATATCTTCGAAAATATTCATTTAAATTACATGGCCATATTGATCTATATTAAATGCACAATGTATTTAAGGTACATAATTGGATAAGGATCAATGCTGTATTGCTTAAAATCGCTTCGAATAAGCCATTATTTCTCGTAAAAAGTAAAGGATAAAAAATTGTTATTGTGGGTTATCCCTAAGAGATAGACATATACCATCGCGGATTTTTTTGTAGACCTTTTTAAGGTGTAGGTACAATACTGTAGTAAATTATTTTGATCTATCTCGTAGGGTTCAGCCAGCGTTTGCAATGTAAGAGTAAACAATGTGTTTATTTACATCACATTAGAAACCTCTAAAATTATCAGAGTTTCTCTACTATATTATACATGTATTATACATATAACCTTTCTCTTGAATCACTCTATCTATTAAAAAAAACCGCATCAAAATCCGTTGCGTAGTTTTAAAGATCTAAGCATACATAGGGACAGACAGACAGCGGGAAGCGACTTTGTTTTATACTATGTAGTGATAGTGAATCATGACTTTACTAGAAATTTTTGTTTTTAATTGTCATATATTATTGCGTTAGTCCGTTACATATTATTGTCATGTAAAATAGAATGTTCCCTTGATTTTAATAATGAAATTTGGAAACATTTTTGTATATTCGTAAAAACCCATATCTAGTAAAAAAAATATATAAGCTTGCAAGAATACATTTTTTTTTAAATCGTAATTAGTAAAATAAAATGTTACGCAAACATATATCATCAGTCCAGAGAAAAAGTTCTTAACGCCTTTATTTTGGTTTTTATAAAATTTCCTAACCAGAAGTCAAAAAGTTTAAAAAGTACTTTTTAAAGTATTTAGGTACTGTTGCTAGTAAGAAATTTATACCAAAACCATAGAGAGAAATATTATCATATTAAATTTAATTTTGTCTTGAACTTTTGGTGGTACCTGTACACGCATAAAAATTTACTTGCCTAGAATACGTGTAGGTACCTGAAATGGATTGCGAACTTTATTTTAAAACAAGAGGTAGTGGGCGGCAATCCGCGGCCTGGAACTCTTCGCGGGCCCTTGGTTCGATGCTTTGTTCTGGCATACGGACCACGAGGCCCGCAACTGCTATGATGACAATACAGTTTGCGGCACACTGTGTCGCAGTGTTGTCTGATAAGCAAACAGTCTGAGCAGTGAAGCCAGAAACGCAAGGCCCCCGCCTACCCGGGCGCACATACGGTGTGCAGAACTCCAGATAAAAGAAACTAAAAGTCAGTCATGGGGACTGTCGACAGAAGTGAAAAGTTAAAATTTTGTTTTTAATTGTGTAATATGAAATAATTTCTACGTCAAATGTACGCAAGGAAATGAGTTTGGTATTATATCACTAGCATGTCGGTGACGTGAATCCATAAGATTTGCCCCTACCAATAGATAATAACTTTAAAACTAAAAGAAATGAAGTTTTTTCATTGAAAGAATAAAAAATTATTAACTTAACTCTACAAATAATCATCATTATCTCTAATAAATCAATAACCTGACATTTGAAGAAATTCACATCGTAAATAAATAAACAAAAGAAAAAAACATAACCTCAACTTGGGCTAACTACCTATTAAAATTTATCCAATACTCGCAATATGTACCACACAATAACGTTAAAATTTCCTTGAAAAAAAAATATAAAATTAAAAACTTGTATCTTTAAAAATAGAATAAACTAAGTTTCATCCTTGAAATGTAAAAAAAATTATCACGTCGCGTGACCATGTCGATGACGAGTAGTATAGGTTAGTATGTTCTGGCACAGGCTTCCAGGCTGTGGTGCTGTGTGTCCTTTCCGCCATATTGGATTGTGACGTCACGGCGGCCATCTTGGATGACCTTGACCTTGACCTTTGACCTTGACCTTTAATTTGATCCTCAAAAATCGCCAAAATCCGCCAAAATTGGGCAAAATTTGCCCAAAATTCCTCAAAATTCGCCAAAATTTTCATTTATGTGGAAAAAAATTCCGCCAAAAAATCTCAAATAATTCCACAGTTCAAAAATTAGGATTTCGAAAATCCTCAAAAGTCGCTTTGCCCTAGAAAAAACGAAAACTCCTAAAAGCGGCTTAAAACTCCTAAGAGCTAGCCGCTTATAAGCCGCCGACCTTGAAAATAAGGATGTCATGGCAGCCATATTGGATGATGACGTCACCGTTGCAAATTTTGTTACGGCCGCCATCTTTAACTTTTTTATTTATTATCCGATTTTAATGAAAAAAAATTTAAAAATTATAAAAAAAATCCATTTATTAATATTTTAATAAAAGATTTATAAAAATTATATTTTTACGACACGGAGTTCGGAGTCCTCGGTTCGAACCCGGCGAGGGCAAAAAAATTAAAAATGGCGACCGATCCTTCCCCCCGTGGTGTGTGCTAGCAGACTGACTCCCACCACTTTTTTTCAAAGCATATAGATCGTCATCTAGTATGACGTCATGTCCGCCATCTTGTCTTTGATGCTGGAAGCCATCATCAATGTATCGTCGGCGAGAGTGCGCTCACGCCATGTTAGTTTAGTTCTTATCCGATAGAGTGCAGTAATCATTTATTACTGTGACACCCGCCATCTTGAAATTTGGCCGCCATCTTGAAAATCCGTAATTATTTAGCTAGAAATTCGGGAAAAGTTCCAAAATTCATTAAATAAATCACTCATTAATTTACATATTGATTCGATCGATTCACGTCCTCGGTTCGATACCCGATCGATGCAATAATGTTTAATTTTATGAAAAAATAATAATTTCAATAAACCATGTTAAACTTTCGTAAAGAGACTTTAAATCCTCTACTACCATCATCCTATCAGACGTCAAGACTACCATATTGGAAATTCGTAATTTTAATGCTAGAGATTCGGGAAAAAGTTCAAAATTCATTAAATAAATTTGTAATCAATATACTGATTGATTGGATCGACTAAGGTCCGTGGTTCGATCCCTTGTCGATACAAAACAACATTAATATTTTAAAAAAGTACCACTAAAGTGTAAGGTTTGAGAAAATAAAAAACACCGCAAGTTCTTTTAAAAAAACTTTTATTTCATACATACTACACTAGGTACTACAAGTACAAAAAAAAACACTGACAAATTACTAAAGTTTTGTGGATTTCTCGATTCAAACAGTCTTCTTATTGTACGGACTAAGCCTTTTACATGACTTTAAATGTCTATACGATCCGTTCATCACCACAGCCAGAGACGGACTGAAGTTCATATCACTTATATAGTCTCATTAGCCGGTACAACACATGAGTCGAAACAATAACCATGTTCATTATACGTCTCGGAGCATTTTTTATAATGACGATGTAAGCTATCGAGACGTGAAATTAGTTTATTACATTTTATACGCTGAAATTGTATTCTTTGAACATTATTAGAACAACCGCTCCCTTCATGTCTGCGCGCATTTGAAGTTCTAGTAAATGATGCGTCACAATATTTGCACTGATGCGATGCACGCTCTTCATGAATTGAAGTCTGGAATGCAGATGGTGAAACTTCAGCTGATGGTGGAACAGCACATATCGAAGTCTCCTCCAGCATTGTCAGAGGCGTTGCCAACGGGATCTGCTCCAACATCGTCGGCGCCGACGTCATGGTTCTCGTAGTCGATGGTACATCCTCCATCGAGTACGACGTTAAAGTCGGTAAAGATGCCATCGAAGTCTCAAGAACAGGCAATTACGCGACTTATACACCAGAAGAAACAAACTAGGTGATCCGTACACCGTCAACGGCAGTAACAAAATAAGCGTCCTGCTGTATAGGACTCGTTTATATACATTAACCGGTTTGAATAATACGCTAGTCAAATCAAGAACAATTTACTAAAATACTAGAGTCAAAACATCATTAAAAAATAGAAGCACCATCAACAAAAAAGGAAGCACATTTGGAAGCACCTTCAAAAAAGGTAAAACAATAGGAAGCACCGACTACGAAAAAACAGCACATTTGGAAGCACCGACAACGAAAAGACAGCACATTTGGAAGCACCGTCATCGAAAAGGCAGCACATTTGGAAGCACCGACTACCAAAAGGCAGCACATTTGTAAGCACCGACTACGAACAGACAGCACATTTGACAGCACCGACAACGAAAAGGCAGCACATTTGGAAGCACCGACTACGAAAAGGCAGCACATTTGACAGCACCGACAACGAAAAGGCAGCACATTTGGAAGCACCAACTACGAAAAGGCAGCACATTTGGAAGCACCGACAACGAAAAGGCAGCACATTTGACAGCACCGACAACGAAAAGGCAGCACATTTGGAAGCACCGACTACGAAAAGGCAGCACATTTGACAGCACCGACAACGAAAAGGCAGCACATTTGGAAGCACCAACTACGAAAAGGCAGCGCATTTGGAAGCACCAACTACGAAAAGACAGCACATTTGGAAGCACCGACAACGAAAAGGCAGCACATTTGGAAGCACCGACTACGAAAAGGCAGCACATTTGGCAGCACCGACAACGAAAAGTCAGCACATTTGGAAGCACCGACTACGAAAAGGCAGCACATTTGGAAGCACCGACTACGAAAAGGCAGCACATTTGGCAGCACCGACAACGAAAAGGCAGCACATTTGGAAGCACCGACTACGAAAAGGCAGCACATTCTTAAGCACCGACTACGAAAAGGCAGCACATTTGGAAGCACCGACAACGAAAAGGCAGCACATTTGGAAGCACCGAAAACGAAAAGGCAGCACATTTGGTAGCACCGACAACGAAAAGGCAGCACATTTGGAAGCACCGACAACGAAAAGGCAGCTCATGTTGGATGCACTATCATAAAGGCAGCACATTTTGGAAGCACCATCGAATAAGGAAGCACATTTGGAAGCTCCATCAACAAAAAAAAAAAAACCAAAAAAAAGGCAAAAAGGATGCAAAATTTACGAGATCTAAGTCTTAGTTAGAAATCAGAATACAAGAAATAAAAACATTAAATTCTTATAACTTAAATTATTTCTTTTCATTATACAAATGCAAGTAAAACAAGCCATTATTGTATGTAGCCAGCTTCCCTCAGTTCCTTGAGTATGAAGGATATTTCTTTGATGCACGAATAGTTTCCTGCACAAAGCGAACCATGTAGAATTCTTAACCGGTCAACCAATATGTTTGGATCTTTCCATGATGTGTAATCATTCTCTTCTATCACCATCTTCCTTGCACCTTTATAATAAATATTATGGTCTCTGGTGTCTTCCGTTTTACCACCAACCTCAGGGTAACTTTCATGTTTGAGACGGTGATCATCACAAGCTTGATCAGATTTATTTAATATATCACGTCGTTTCCAACGTTTCGGTCTCAGGACACCGCCACATTCTTCGATCTTGGCAGCTTTAGGTGCTTCATCATAGGCTATGTCTTTGTCAGCAGCCTCAGAGTCACTGTAACAATCACCGTAGAAGGAATCGTCTTCACCCAATTTACCATAATAATTCGATGTTGATGATGTTGAAGTGTCTTCATCGTCTTCATGCTTCCTTTTTAGGAGTCCATCATTTTTACAAAGTAGGAAAGAACTACTTGAATTCGGCTGGAATATATTCTCACTTTTCACGTTAAGGATTCTTCCATTGTCTTCATTCTTCCGTAAATCATCATCCTCCTTCAATTTTAGTTCTTTGTCGAGATCGGAAGAGCCAAGAAAATTATTGTCGTAATGCAGATCACTCTTCCTTAGGCTAGTAGATTCATCGTTGTCCTCTAGCTTGTACGCAGGCTTGGCGCTACAAGTTCTGCCATGTCTTTTTAGGCTCTCTCTCCGCGTAAACGACTTGCTACATCGAACACAACTTATCATATTGCGCAGTGGATTTTTAACACAGTCATTCTTCTCGTGTTGTCTTTTATTCTTTCTCAAGATAAACTCTTTACTGCAAAACTTACACCTATGTTCTTTCGATACAGCGTCAGATCCCAAATCGGAATTCATATTAGTTACTGACACTAATGTCAGATGCAAACTAAGAGTTTTAAATTAGATATATTACTTAAATATAATTTTTTAATTATTTCATCAGCGATAATTAATATATCTCATGAAAAAGTACTTTATGCATGTAGTTCTGCTTTTCAACAACAGATGTCGACACATGTTGCTTGCAGGTAAATAATATTTAATATTTTATGCGGGATGCCTGATGCTCACTAACGATCACAAAAGAAGGATGGCTCCGATAGACTCCAAGGAAAAGGAAGTTCGTCTTGCATGTTGGTGCTCCACAGATGTCTCATGGCGTAATATTAATTTGACTGAGTAATGATATTTGACAATTCCACCTGATAAAAAAAAATTGCAAGTTTTGATTTAGTAGCAGAAATTATCGAATTAAATGTAACTCCAATTAAAATGACATGTCTCATTAGACAAAAAAAAAATCCATGCAGAGAGCGGTTCCTCAGAATAGTCAGAAACACTTGAAGAAACCACAGGAATGATTGCAAGAACACGGGAAAAACCATCAAAATATTGACATTAATAATCAGGAGCACACGGAGAAAACCATCATAATATTGGCAAGAATAATCAGGAGCACACGGAGAAAACCATCATAATATTGACCAGATTAATCAGAAGTACTCGGAGAAAACCACCACATGTTTTCCTTGATATCATAAAATTACAGGAAAAAATATTTAAAAATAAAAATAAATTTAAAAAAAAATAAAAAAAATGCATAAACAGTTTCTGATAGCTTGTAAACTTATCATTGATGAGCAAAGATAGAGTTCTTGTACAAGCCAGAAATTTATGCATTTTTTGCCCAATTTTGGCGGATTTTGGCGGATTTTGGCGATTTTTGAGGATCAAATTAAAGGTCAAGGTCAAAGGTCAAGGTCAAGGTCATCCAAGATGGCCGCCGTAACGTCACAATCCAATATGGCGGAAAGGACACACAGCCCCACAGCCTGGAAGCCTGTGCCAGAACATACTAACCTATACTACTATGACGACTTACATGAATTTACTCCCTATCCAAACCTTCCTATAGAAGTTTTCACTTCAAAAAACCACGCAATTTGAAAACTGCTCAAGATACCCGAGCGGGGTCTGTTTACGAAAATCATTTAAGAATGTGCTGAGGGCGGATGGTAAGTTCTGTTTCCGTGTTTCGTTTTCAAGCTGCATTTTTTTTTTTATGATCGTGAAAAGGGGACGAAGACGCGTGTTCTAGACGTGAAAGACCCGGTAAGGTTCCTCGAAAGCACCCGAGGGCCTTGCATCTCCGCCATCTAGTGCCACGGTCACGGTTTGTCCTCCGCGCGACGAGAAGACCGCGCGCTAGCTCAGGGTCGATGCCGCGCTAGAAGCACCATCATCCCGCCCCGGTGCTGTCAGTGGCGACACAAAGACCGCCAGCGAGTGTCGAGGAGGTCGCGAGGCCACTCACATTCCGTCAAGGCTTCATTAACCCCGCCCAGACCTCGTCCACCCCTTTCCCCTCCCTCCTTCACACCCACCCTCCTTCTAGCGACGCTCCGCCGCCGAACGACCTGTTAACCGCAAAGCAAAGAAGATAAAAAGAGTCCGCAGCGCAACGATGCTATAACTAACATTCTTTCTTTGAAAATCCGGGAACTGTGCGGTATTATTATTTTACTTTTCTAAAGTAAAATGTCGGCAACCTTGTTTATTTTTTATTAATTTTTTTTTTTTAAGATGTAAACATATTAGCCCTTCGGTCGGGGTGCGGCATTTCGTAGGAGTATAATTTCGTGAGAACGGAACGGAAGTGTGACGCAAAGATGGCGGACCCACGCGTGGCAAGACAAAGCCCGTATGTAGTCACTT
This sequence comes from Bacillus rossius redtenbacheri, assembly GCF_032445375.1. Taxonomy (NCBI): domain Eukaryota; kingdom Metazoa; phylum Arthropoda; class Insecta; order Phasmatodea; family Bacillidae; genus Bacillus; species Bacillus rossius. The sequence goes on from NC_086336.1 coordinate 62,164,858, forward strand.
TCGTGAACGTCAGGGTGCATTACTGACGTGCTGGTGTGCAAAATGAAATTTTGTGATTCGTGAAGTTACCCCGGAAATGTATTTCCGTAGACTAAAATAGTCATGGTAAAATGTAATCTGAAGTTTTAAAATAATATGTTAGAAACCCGGCATTGCAATGACGGTAATACATATTCTTCTTGCTACGTGTCAAATGGCTCGGTAGCACAGCGGTGGAGCTTGGCGATGCCCCGTGGATAATTTTCGCAGGCTTAGACGGCCATTGTCTGAAGTATCTTGGCTTCTGGGTTGTAGCCGAGTCCTTGGCGAATAATTCACCGACGTTTTCGGTCGACATTGCAGTCGCCATAATCAGGGAGCTGTTACCTACCACTGCTCCCTGATGATGGCGACTGCAATGTCGACCGAAACGTCGGTGAATTATTCGCCAAGGACGTGGCTACAACCCAGAAGGCAAGCTACTTCAGATGCTCCGTGGAGTTTCTCGCCTGAGGAACCCGAACTTCGACGGCAACAAATCAATCAACACAGATTATATGTGACCTGGCGAGGTTGGTTTGATATCAAGGAGAAAAAAATGATTTAATTAATTTTTTTTTGGACGTGGAGAACTCTGGACAGAAACGCAGTATGCAAGCTTCGAAGTTCAACGCACTTTGTCCCCAACGTTTCGCCAGTTTCGCGATTCCTCCGCGGGAATAATTTCCTTCAACGCTTGCAAAATACTCTTTTACTTCCTGTACGACCACTTCACTCGGCTGAAATTTTCGTCATTTTTAGGAAAGTTTCGAGTTTCGGAGACAGATGGCAGACGGAGGGAGCTAGATCTAGCGAATGGGCAGGAAACGGAAGCAGTTCAAATCGCAACTCTGAGTGACACGGCTTTAATGCACCGGCGCATTGTAAAGGTGAAACAACATACACATATTTTTTTTATTTGCCATTCTTACACTTCTGTGTAAACAATTGTTTATCAGCGAAAGGGATGAAAGCCACAACCGAATAGTTCCGAAGTTGCAATTCCATCTTGCAAAGATTTATATATTTTACGGTCATAACGTATTTTAAATAACGCTAACCTAATCAAACCAACCTTTCATCTCAGTTACGATAACCTAACCTAACCTACCCTCTCTAGAAAAAAATAAAGAACTATTATTTATTACACTGACAGAACCTAACCTACTTTTTTTTACTTCGGTAAACATCGGAAATGTTCGGGTTTATGTTGCGACTTTCAGCCCTGTGAACTGTAGGCGATCCCTGTGGGAATGACATGAGACCACAGATTATGTATTCATAGGATGGTAACTTCATGACTATGTATACAAACCATCATGGTACTTAAGCAGCATCGAACAGAGGAACTAATAACATGACACAGTGAAGGATAAACCAAATTGTTGGTGGACTCAAGTTAATGTCAGGGAAATAAGGTAGGTCCTGCTTCGTTCATGAACGTGACAACAGGGAGACCGTCTAAGACACTAAAGACGATGTTTCACGTGGGAACCGCGCACATCAGGATATCGGGAGATCAGGAGGTCAGGAGGTCAAATCGATACCCGCGCAGTACCTGCGACAGCTGGTAATTTGTGTAAACACGAGACCCTAACCACCTCTGCCATCGCCGAGATAATCTGCCCGCGCCGGCGACAGATGAGATCCCCTCCGACTAACTCGCCACTCTGCTTGACACGCTGACCCCGAGTTAGCGGGCAATCTCCGCGCCTCAGGGGTAGGCAAGGCGTCTCATGGGTGGGCAATACCGCCTCAGGGTTGGGAAAGTGTGTCTCAGGGGTGTGCTAGTGTATCTCAGGGTTAAGAAAGGTTGTTTCTGGGGTGGGCAAGAGTGTCTCAGGGGTGGGCAAGAGTGTCTCAGGGGTGTGCTAGAGTTTCTCAGGGGTAAGAAAGGGTGTTTCTTGGGTGGGCAAGAGTGTCTCGAGAGTAGCCAAAGGTGTATCAGGGGTGGGCAATGCCACCTCAGGGTGTGCTAGGGTATCTCAGGGGTAAGAAAGGATGTCTCTGGGGTGAGCAAGAGTGTCTCAGGAGTGGGCAAGGGTGCCTCAGGGGTGGAAAAGAGTGTCTCAAGGGTAGCCAAAGGTGTATCAGGGGTGTACAATGCCACCTCTGAGGTGGTTAAGGGTTTCTCAAGGGTAGCCAAAGGTGTATCAGGGGTGGGCAATGCCACCTCAGGGTTGGGAAAGTGTGTCTCACGAGTGTGCTAGGGTATCTCAGGGGTAAGAAAGGATGTCTCTGGGGTGGGCAAGGGTGCCTCAGGGGTGGAAAAGAGTGTCTCAAGGGTAGCCAAAGGTGTATCAGGGGTGTACAATGCCACCTCTGGGGTGGTTAAGGGTTTCTCAGGGGTGGCCAAAGGTGACTAAGGGGTGGCCGAATGTGTCTAGGGAGTGGATTATGTAGCCTTAGGGGTGTAAAAGTGTTTCTTAGGGGTGGCTAAAAGTGTCTCAGGAGTGGCCAAAGGTGCCTCCGGGGTGGGGAAGGCACGTCAGGAGTGGGAAAGGGTGTCTCAGTGTCTGCACCGTGCTGAGAGAACGGTCTGACGGGGTTAGCCGTGTTGCAGTGACGTGGTTGGCTAGAAACGGCCGCAACGTACCGCATGTTCGGGCGTCTGGTAAGACGTATTTTTCTTTACAGTGTTCGAACAATTGAGAACTGTCAGTTCGTGTTTTAACTTTAGTATACGAAGCAAAATATTGCGTTGTTATTGATAGGAAAAATATAAAGTTAAAAATCTTAGATTGAGGGCCTCCGTGTTGTATTGTTTTATTTTGTCAGTACGGTTCAGATACACACTTAAATTGTTCTTTATCTGTCACAATTATGTTAAAAATACCGTAAATTTGAGAGCATACTCTTTCTGACATCAATTGTAAGAATATCATACTTTTTAAAGTGGGTTTGACTTATTTCTGACGTCACCAGTGTAAACTCTGGAAGGAAAGGGAAGAGATGGTAGGGCGAGATTCTGGATATCTGGATCTTCGCACTCATCGGTTTAAGTATCTATTGCCTTAGTCTGGGGAGTTAGGTTGTTAGGGCTTGATGTAACACTATCGTCTTTTTTTTTTTTCGATGAAATATTTTGGAACAAAAATGTTTTGTTTAGGAATACTACTTAAATTTCTTTGAAACTAAAAAAAAAAAAAGGTAAACGTCTGAGATTTTATTTTTAGATTTATGTTAACGATATCCCTGTCTCATACTTGATCCGTTTCGTATACCATCCGTATTTCACTTGGGTTGGAAAAGGCATTCTGTTTTCCTTTCCACGGCTGAGGGCGCGCGTGTGAAAAGTCTTATCTTTCGGGATGATTCAGTGAAGCCCGCTGTCCCATCCACTTCTCTCTCTCTCTCTCTCTCTCTCTCTCTCTCTCTCTCTCTCTCTCACACACACACATACCTCCCGAGCGCGCTCATGACCGCTCATATTTACGAGCGGGGCGCGATAATATAACATTTATACGCGGGCGGAATAATTCGTCTGGCGCGAGGAGTGATGCGCATGCGCTGCTGGCGGCCGGCGGTCGTGCGTCACCCGGCGCTGACTGGCGTCGAGATTATCAGAGCTCTCTCCCTCTCCCGCGCGGCTCTGACACCCGAGCCCCGTCCCCGCAGTTGTTTACATAAACTGCCGCAGTTTACCGCCGATCCCGCGGATAACTCACGCCGCGTGATTTCTTAATACGCCCCATCCCTCGCCCCGCGGCGCTGGAGAGACGCGATCAGCCCGCGAACTGCGTTTCTGCTCGGGAGTCCTCCACTTCTTTCCACAGACGAGAGAGCCCAACGACCGATCGTGCACCTTCGGTTTTTTTTTTTAATTTGTTCATTGTAAATGTGTTGATAAAAGGATACTAATGGTCAATTAGGTTAGGTCAGCTGCATTATAAATACTTTAAAACATCGTGGACGGTTGATTTGGTTAGGATAGCTACAGTACATTAAAGATACGGGGGAAAAAAAAAGCGAGCATGAACTTCGGGGAACTTCGGGTTTTGGCTCTCTCGTCTGTGAAAGAAGGCTTCCCGTCCGCAAAAAAATCCCTTTCGGCACAGCCTGCAATATCGAAGTACATATTTCTTGTGCGAATATTTTGGAAACGTCTGTAAACTCCTGGGACATTTTAAGAACATAATGTAGCCTGCATAACATCCTACATGTTCGCCAATATTAAAAAAATGATCGATTTAACATTTTCTCATATATCATGCAGCGAAAATATGTGAAATGTTTTTTTTTTTTTTTTAACTTAATGCATCCAGCATTGAATGTTTTAACGAATTTCATAAGGTAGTTATGCAATAGTTTTTGATCTTCAAACATTATTTTTCATCCCTGGCACTAATACGTGATCGTATCAATTTTTTTTGACAATGGTTTAAGGAAACATAGATGGTTATTAATAAATTCCGACGAATTGGATTCTAAGAAAACTTTTTTTTAAATTTCAACCTCTGTTTTACAGTAATAGTTCGTTTCATCAAAAATTATTTCAGCCAAAGGTTTAAGATAAAGTTTAACCTTTTTACAATAAATTATAATGGATTTGATAGTATATCTTTAAAAAATAAGTAATGAAATTTTGCATTTCTACCTTTTTCGTTTCCGACCCATTGTTTCAGACATGGTTTAGGTAAAAATTATACGATTTAAAAACAATATGAACGGATTTGATAGTTTACCTACTGAGAGAGTTATGATTTTTTTAAGTCTACCCCTCAATTTTTCAACCTCTTGTAGCAATGGTTCGTCTAATAAAAATTTGTTTCAGACAAAAAGTTTTAGATCATTTAAAAAGATTAATATATAATTTGTACGAATTCGATTTTTTTTTTCCTACAACGGGAGGTATGATTTTTTTTTGTCCTCCAACATCTGTTTTTTTCTACCTCTTGCAGTATTGGTTTATCGTATAAAAAATTATTTCAAACGAAAAATGTAGATATTAATTTAAAGTACACCTCTTCACATAACGGACTACTTCCTAAAAAAAAAAAAGAAAAGAAAAGAAAATCGTGAGATGCTAGATTTTTTTTCTTTCAGGGTAAGTTGTGTGGATTTTAGATAAAAATTGTTCCTGGTACTACGGAAGTATCTGGGGAAGCTCGGGCCGGCACTGCCCCCCCCCCCCCTCCGGCAGGTGCCCCCCCCCCCTCCTGAGCCGCGGGCGGAACTCTACCTGCGCCCCATGAGGACACTGCTATGAATATATTACCTCGCTGAAGGTTTTATAAGGCGCAATGAAAATGGAGGGAGAAGTATTGTTATTATTATTATTATTTTGTTCCCTTCCCGCCTTAAAAGCGGCTGGAAACAGAAAACCACGCGGCGATCACAATCGCCGCGGCTTAAATACAAATTTATTCAGTTATCCGCGGAGTCGTGAGAGCGCGCGGGGAGTTACTGTCGTCATAGCCCTTCCCCCCCCCCCCCCCCTTCAAGCCTACAGGGTCCGGGCGGGCTGCACTGCCCTAGGGAGGCAGTCTCTCTCCCAGACGTCCCCACCTAGGACCTAGACAGGCATTCCAGCACACACAAACAAAATAAGTGTTGAAGTTCTTCACAATGATCCGTGCAATGGGGGATTCCGATTCGATGCAATTTCTTGCACATGCGCCATTTTCACTTTCTGCACTGTTCGTCACGTGAAGGAAAAAATAATGTATATTCAAGAACAAAAAAAAAAATTGGGACATAAAAATGAAAACACAAACCCGCGGAGAACGAGCCTAAATCCGCTGATTTCAAACAGATAAACCCAATGATGAACCCAAGACGAAATCACCACGGACCAACACATTTAAACTTGAATATCAGACAGCACGAGGACTCCGTGGGAGGATTTGATACTCGTGAAAAAATAATTGGTTGTCTGTAAAGTCGGTTTACGAACGATAGTTTAACGTGACAACGTCATAACAAAACACTGATGAAATGATTGCATACTTTTATGAATAAAATTGAATCATTTTTATTGAATTATCACTATTTTGTATGGATACAAAGAAGGAGTGAAATGAAATCTACAATTTAATTGATAAATTTACTTTTATTTGCACTCATTAATTCAAATATGTTTATTACTTTAACGAAGAGATTATTTTAACTATTACTTTTATACATGTTTGCTATTTAACTTCTTCCAATCTGTGTTTCAAGTTTAATGTGCCTCAAAAAAGTCAAATTGATGGTTGTTCTAATCGAGTGGAAGAGAGATAGATGCGGTGCAAGCGTACAAGGATCGTAAAGGGACACAGCGTAACGGGACACTTTTTCGTGCGTGCAGTCGGCGTTCATCGATTTATTAGACGTCACGTCAAAAAATATAGAATCAGCACAGACGAACACAGTAGGCTAACAACGACGAGACAGTTTCAACAACAACGGTAAATGCAGGCAAAAAAAAATAAAACCTGGACAACGCAGCAAATATATACGAACACAACGATGAAGATGAACAGATATTATGGACTACACAACGACGACAACAGGTTTCCTATGACGAAGCAGTTGCAGTTCCCGTCATCAGGTACAAACAGATCTTCCACGGAATTCTTGTGCTGTCTGATATTTAAGTACGAATGTGTTCGTCTGTGTGCTGTCGTCGTTATGTTGTCCAAAATACCTGTTTAGGTTCATCATTGGGTTTATATGATGGTCATGGTTTTATAAGCATTATTTCAAAGAATTATACGGTAAATTTCGTGTTTGAGATTCGTATTGTAAGTTTAATTACAACATGAGAACACGTTAATTTTCTCGTTACCGAGGTTAGATGTTACACATCACTGGCGAATACTGAAAGATTCGCTCACATATTTTTACGTCTCAGGTTACTTTCACCTCGGAAATTAAAGTAGCTTGGCTTCTGGGTTGTAGCCGTATCCTTGGCGAATAATTCACCGACGTTTCGGTCGACATTGCAGTCGCCATCCTCAGGGAGCAGTTACCTACTGTAGGTATCAGTAGGTAACTGCTCCCTGATGATGGCGACTACAATGTCGACCGAAACGTCGGTGAATTATTCGCCAAGGACACGACTAAAACTCAGAAGCCAAGCTAACTTCAGACAATGGCCGTGAAAGCCTGCGAACATTGGAAATTAAAGGCCAAATAAACTTGGCTCAGTCAAGTGAGTGATACAGTTACATTTGAAATCATCAAAGACGCTAAACTTCCAACATCGTTGTTCAAGTCTGTACTTCATTTACTTGGGGGTTGAAGGACAGAGATTCTGAAAAATAAAATACGTACAAGCTTCGGAAAATGGTGGGGGGACTAATAAATTATTTGCAAGGTGAATTTTAAACTCATCGCAGGACACGCAAAATGCTGCATGGCGTTAAGGGGCCGGCCTAGTCGTGGGTGTACATGTATTTGGTGAGGCGGGATGATAAGTGCGACGCTCGCTGGTGCTTCCAACGCGGTATCGCCTCTAAGCGCAAGGCTTTGAACTGGCGCGCAGTCTCCTCGTCGATTTGAACGATTACCATATCATTATATGGCGGAGAAATGAAGATAATGGTCTGTTGTGTTTTCAAGAATCTTTACCGGGCATTTAATGTCACGAAAATTATTCCGAAAACACGCGTTTTAGCCCTTTTCACTCTTAAACCAAGTTTAAAACCGAAATACGGAAACAAACTACCCAACCGCCCTCGACGCATTCTTAAATGCTTTTTTTTTTTTTTTTTTTTTTCCCGTAAACATACACCACTCAGATATGTTGAACAGTTTTCAAATTGCGGGGTTTCTTCTGAATCTCTGCACACCGAGTATGTGTCCGGGTGGGTGCGAAGGATTTAAATGACTTGACCTGAGTGTAAAGTTTATATTGATACAAAACATAATTGTAGAAACTGTAATCGTGAAGTCAATTTAAAAGAGTGGTTTCGTGTACTCATTTAAGCACGTTTGAAGTTATACCTACTTGGCGTAATAAAAAAACTTTAATTTGGTATGCAAAAAAATTAATAGGAATAAATTAATAAAAGTACTGGAATTAAATCTTAAATACTGTTGGTAAAGTATAAATACAACCAAATTTAAAAATAAATAAATAAACACTCAGTATTTAATATTAATATAAATACATTTACCAAATTAGTTATTTTATTAGTAAAATAATCGACATTAATATTAATACATTTTTTAAAAATTATTATGTAATAATTATAATGCAAATAAGTTATACATACGGAAACATAATCGCACTTACATGAATACACTTGAAAAATTTTTTAAACACAATTTATATCACTAATATATCCATATTATAAAATTTTTTTTTAATGATACGGACCAGTATTCAAGATCAATCACTAAAGTGTACAATTTAAAATAATTGTCATTTGTATGTGAACTTTTTTTTTTCATCCTGTGAAAAATTTTCGTTGCATGTTACGCGCGCATCGAAAAAAACTCTCTCTCATTATTCCTCCCCCCCCCCCCCCCCCTTCCACCACTGGTAACGCGTCTAAAGATGTATAACTTCAGACAAATCGCTCTATCCTCCGTCGCGGCCAGCGCGCCAGCCCTGCTGGCACACGGGGGGTGGTGGAGGGGGTTGGGTCCCCCTCTCACCCCCGCCCCCTAGGTCCGATCAGAGCTCGCCGCGATGGGTCGCACGCTCCCGATATTTTATTCATGACGCGGTCAACTCTGTTGTTTGAAGCGATCCCCGCAGCGCTAACAGGTGCTCCGTCCCACGGGGTATCAACCTTTCCTCACCTCATAAATTATATACCTATATATAATATACGATGTCTTGAAAACCCAAGGCGAAACGGATTCAAGCAACACAGACAACACCTCGCGGAAAGGAGGGGTAGTTTGGCAATGCCAATACCCCCTCCCCCCCAAATACACACACAAAACCACCCCTTCCACAGCCTCCACTGCTGTTTTGTTACCGGAGGCGGTCTACAGGGTCACCACATGAAGAAAAGAGGAGGGGGGGGGGAGCAAGTGTGGTGTCAACCACATCCCATACCCTCCCCTCTAAAAAAAATAATCCCAACACAACACACACACACATACACAACCACAGGTCCCGGCACCTTTCATTGCTGTGTTTAGACTGTGAAGAGCACATCTCAATTGCCGCGAACATATCCGCTTTGTAGTAGCGACGAAAACAGACTTCGCGTGACACAGCTGAGTTAGTCGTTGACTCCCACAGCTGCACTGATAACTCTAAAATGTCTAAGTTTTTTCAAACCCACCGATAACAGCAACTTTTTCCAACATAAGAGTTCAATTTCTGAAAAGAAAAAAAAATGGTTGTCTGTAAAGTCGGTTTACGGACGATAGTTTAACGTGACAAAGTCATAACAAAACATTAATGAAATTATTACATACTTTTAGAATAAAACTGAATCATTTTTATTGTAATATATCTATTTTGTATGAATACAAAGAAGGAGTGAAATTAAATCTACAATTTAATTGATAAATTTACTTTTATTTGCACTCATTAATTACAATTTGTTATTAATTTAATGAAGAGATTATTTTAACTGTAACTTTTATACATTTTTTCTATTTAACTTCTTCCAATCTGTGTTATTCTGTTAAGGATAGGACGATGATAGGAAAATTAGGAAACGTATGGGAGTGTTTCAAGTTTAATGTGCCTCGAAAAAGTCAAATCGATGGTTGTTCCAATCGAGTGGAAGAGAGATAGATGCGGCGCAAGCGTACAATGAGCGTAACGAGTCACAGCGTAACGGGAAAATGTGCGTAACGGGACAATTTTTCGTGCGTGCAGCCGGTGTTCATCGATTTATGAGACATTGTCACGTCAAAACATATATATTCGCTAGTGCTGCAAAAGACGGGCTTCAACGTGACTAGCCCATTTGCTACATAAGCCTGCCTGAGGCATGTACCAGCCCAAGGGCTACAGGAAACGGGCTTCAATATTGGCCAGTCCGGGTGCTACAGAGGACGGGCTTCAGCAGGACCTAGAACTGAGCACGGGTGCTACAGGAGAAGATCAACAACGTGCGAGAGACAGGAAAGATACAGGAGACGACTCGAAATACGTGTGCTACAGTAGACAGGGTGCAATACAAGCTATAGCCAGAAGTACAACAAGAGACGGGCACCAACATGAAGGAGCTCTTTTGCTGTGTGTGCCGGCCTCCAACATTATACATATATACCAAAAGCTTCAAAAGCTGGGGTTATAACATGGGATTGACTTAGTCCTACGGTAACCGGTCTACAACACGAAGTAGCCCGAGTGGTACAGAAGGTTTTGGCTTCAAATTAGTATAGCCCGGGTGTTACATGAGTCAGGCTCCAGCATGTGCTGGCCAGGATGATACTGTAGCCGGACTCCAACGTTCAATTGTACATAGATGGTGCCCAACAGGGGCGCCGATCTGTAGCATTCTCAAGGCACCCGGCCCGAGAGTTTTCACCTCTGGATCAGGTGCTCGTATGTTGTACACTGCCCATTAGTTTGGCCCGTATACATGCAGTAATAAAAAAAACATTTTAAAATATACGTAAAGTTTACCATAAAACATAGTCACGGTTTTTACAAGTCCGGCGAGGGGTTTCCTAACTCCATGGGAAGGGGAGAGGGGGTATCTGCGCGGGCACGCGGGGAGAGTCTGACCGCCTGTGCACGTCTGTGTTGGAGCGAGGGGGGGGGGGGGGCTGGCCGCAGTACGTCTCCGCGAGGTCACTCACCCCCCTCCTCCCGGGGGAGTTCACACCTCCCCCCTACCCCCCACCACAGCCGCGCAGATAGCCGCGCAACGCCGAGGGCGATGGCTATCTGCGACTCGGGCAGAACTCTCGTCCTAACCGACCGTGAAACGCTTTACACAGCCCCGCGAGACGATCACCGACACGCCCCTCCCTCCCTCCCTCCCTCCCCCCAACAACCAGCGGGACAGCCATCACGACCGCACATCTACATAACCTGCCAATTAGCGCTTGAATTATGGTTATCCCGCTGTCAAGAAATTCCTCAAGCTCCGAATTATTACGGGAACCCACCATTAGCCGGGCGATTGTAATAATGCCGGGGGGACCCGGGGGTTGCGGGCGGCGCTAGAAGGGCACAAGCGGCCAGGCGCGCGCGAGTCCTTGTTGCACGCGCCTCCTCGCGTCCCGCTGGGCAAATACGAGCTCGCCCTCCGATCTAATGCGTGAAAAGTATAGTGATCGATAGGGCGCGCTTCGACCTGGGCGAGAGATGCGCTTGTAAACCAAACAGCTTAATGGATAATCACAGAGGCGCTGGTAATTAGAGAGGGCGTGTCCCGTCCGGAAAAAAGGGCTTGTGGCTGGTCGCAGGTGTGATCCGCGGGAGAATCCTTCATGCAGATCTCAGTCAAACGTATTTTGTAAAATAACAAACAAACAAAAAAATTGGTTGTATGTAAAGTCGGTTTACGGACGATAGTTTAACGTGACAACGTCATAACAAAACATTGATGAAATGATTGCATACTTTTATGAATAAAATTAAATCATTTTTATTTTGATAATAAAAGAATAAATACTTGAAATTATACTAGTGATCAGATTTTCAAAATGCAAGAATAACTAACCTCTATTGCTTAAATTGTTGTCGTAATAAGCAATGAAAACCACATTAACTGTTCACTTCACTTTATAAACAGTCGACGAAACAGTTCACGTGTACATGACTTGTAATTAATTTTAAAAACTGGCGTTTAGCTGTAAAGTTTAAATATAATTTATAATGAACATGTTTTCATATAAATAAACTGTAATCAAATATCTATCATCAATTATATGAATCACCATAATTTTTTAGTCAATTGTAACATAACCTATTATTACTGCACTCGCCGACAGCGTAACGGAACACAGCGTAACGGAACAATGAGCGTAACTGGACACAGCGTAACGGAACAATGAGCGTAACGGGACAAACTTAACGGAAAAATGTGCGTAACGGGACACTTTTTCGTGCGTGCAGTCTGCGTTCATCGATTTATTAGACGTTGTCACGTCAAAAACACAAAACATATTCATCCCATTTTAGAAGACAGTCGAGCACGATACATCAATATTTCCCTTTCCAGACTCTTTCTATGTCACATTATTTTCCGCGATTCAAACCCATTTTATTACATACGTGAATTTTAGTCGATGTTTTATCTAGGTTGTCCAGAAATCTTTCCAGATATAGGTACATCTTTTTATGTAGCCTATTGTCATATAGTGAAGCCGTTTCAAATACTAAAGCCAAGCTGTCGGGGAAAAAAAATAATATTGCGTTATCATCTGGGCAAGAAACTGTCTGTCCCTTTATGCCAATGTTACACAAAACATTAATAATAATAAGAACAATATTGGTCCAAGAATCCTGATATGTTTAACGCCTATATTAAAATTTAGAGTGGTTCCTATTTTAAAACTTATTTACTAACGCGCTTTCTTGTCTGTCTGTTTCTTTGTTCGGTACAAATTTTGCAATCGATTTTAAAATAACTTCCCAATGTGCGAGGGACTTGAAACTGTGAACATGAGTCAGAACTGGATGACGACGCAATATTAATTCGCTTTCTTTTCAGTTTTTGTTTGTGTGACTTTTCGTTACAAATTTGTTTGTTTTTGTGCAGCAAAGCCTCCGGATTCGTGGCATTAGGCTACGAGCATAACAGCACAGTGTTGCGGGATGCATAACGCAGTACTCGCAGGCGGTGCCTATATCGCGCGTACAGGGTTAGGAGAAATGTCTGCCACACGGTCATATAGTAAGGTCTGGCAACTTCCCATCCTTCTCCTTGGCGAGACCCGTCTTAGCAAAGTTCACGGCGAATAGAGAACTAACGGCCCTGATAACAGTTTAGTTTATAACTTCGTCAATAGATGGTGTTTCATTGAATTTGACACGCACTGTCCTTTGGCGTATCTGTCACGGCTTGTCTGATTACTATTATCTATTGCAAGCGCCCCTCATTTTTAGTTTTAAACCTTAAAAGATATAGGTATTTAAAATTGACAATCACAAATTTTCATTACACCATGTATGGGGTTAGGAATGAAATAAGATACTTAATCCGTACTACAAATTAAATTAACTGTAAAATTTCACACATACAAGAATAAAAAGCAGAAAATAATAATTACACCAAAATAGTATTTTTTGAAAAACAATATGTTCAAAACTGACTAAAAAGTATAAAATAATTTCTCCTCGCCCTGTAAAGATTATTTATAACCCCATGCAGATTGTCCTAAAAATTTGTGATTGTTGATTTTTAACACCTATGAATTAACTCGCAAGTTTTTAAACGAAAAACGTGGGGTGCTTTAAACAATTTATGCATGAATAGTACATTAACAGTTTTATTGCACTGCAAATGATATGCATTGTTGTGTGAGTTTTCTCAATAACACCTACTCCTACACTCTTTACTATTATCGACCGCATGCGCCCTACGTTATAAAACCTACAAGTTAATTCATACATAGGTGTTAAAAATCAACAATCACAAATATTTAGAACAATCTGTATTGGGTTAGGAATTTGTATGGGGTTTGGGATCTGTATGGGATTATAAATCTTTACGGGGCTAAAATAAATTATTTTATATCCTTTATTCCGTTTTAAAAAAGTTTTTTAAAATTATTATTTTTTATTTGATTATTGTTTACTTTTGCTCTTTGTGACCTGACATCCAAATAACTTTCAAACCATCTATTCACCAAACCCCTTATTTCTTTAACATATAAATTAATCCAGAAGTATTTTATGTGAAGCTGTATCAAAAGCATTTGCAAGATCCAAAATAATATCAAAACATGTTTTTATCTTATTTAATTTGCGCACAAGATGAGTTAATTCAACTAAAGCATCGCTTGTACTTTAAACGTTTTTCATTGGTTTTATTATTATATAATATGAAAAAAAAAATATAAATAAAAAAAACACAGCCTTTGTATGTTCAATTGAATAGTGTAGCCTTGAATCACAGGAGTAATATATATATTTTTTTTAATCGGCCCAGTTGTGATCGAGTTTCCTTATTGCAAACAAACAACCTAACATGTGTATACTCTCATTATAGGCCTAATATTAGTAGGTCCGTAGACAACATTCGTGCCTTATGAGTTCACGGATATGTAATGCCGTAAACTTAATTGAGAAGTATGACCGACCGACTAAATAAAGAAAAGCCTTTCTTGTTTCAACTGACTTACGTCGCATCAATTCGGTTTAAGGCCATCCCTGGTCTGGCGACTTGATGGAGGAATCATGGGTTAAAACGTGTTTTCCACTACTTATACTTTTTTTTTTTCAGATAAAAATTTATTCCATACTATCTTGGCTACAGTTTTGCAACATAAATCATCGTAAATTATAATATTGTAGAAAAAATATAGGATACGTATTTTATCATAACATGATTAATATTCAGGAAAATATAAAAAGTAGTCTGAAAAACAGACTGTAAGATATACAAATATTTAGGCTCTGATAGATATTTTCCTTTGATTGAAAGTAGAGATAAAAAAAATTCAGCGGTGGCATATGCGTAACTTTATTAGGACACGAAATATTTCGCATTTCGCATTTTCAGCTGCTACTTCTGTTCGCGAGCAGGTCCGCGTGACACGCTGCCTGGCAGTTAGGCGATTCTTACTGCACGCGGAGGTAGACGCGGTAATTAGGTTCGTCGATAGTCGATCGCCATTGAAACAGGCCTGGGTCGTACCCGAAGCATGTTTGCTAACACGATGTACCGGCACGAGTGCATGTAACAAATCAGTCCGCTCCACAGAAGAGCTGATTCTCCCCAAGTTTACCTCGAGGTGCTGTACAATCAATGAATATCGATGCTTGTGATAACATCTACCTCTGCCGCAGAAAATATTACCTATGTATAGGGACTGGAATAATTCGCGGTTCCAGTGACCTCTAGAATAGACTTCGTGATCCTTTAAGTGTTCGGGAAAATTACACATGTTTATTGGCTAATGACTCGTGAAACCTGTCGACTGGAAAGTTTGTGATTCGATACTTATTTCGGTGAGGGTTATTCATCGGCTCAGAGTCATCCAGGCCAAGTGTAGTCCAATCACTGAAGCAGCATAAAGTTAAGCGCATTTGGAGTCTAGCCTTTCGCGAAATGAAACGGCGAGTTTTTCCGGTCTCTCTACCTATGTAACTGCATGAGTGTCCCATAACTCAATGTCAAGCCGATAACAGCTGATGAGTCAATTTGATCAGGGTTCTGAATCAAGAAAACTAAATTCAAAATGTGTCAAAGTTTTTGAGTTTAATAATTTTTGCATAAGTTTTTAAATACCCAACCTGCACCAAATTTTGTGATGATTTGACTATAAAAATTTTGGCTACGCGATCTAAATAATCCTACTATTGGTAACGATTCAAAATTAAATCAAACATGCTACACTTTTTTTTATCGGGTGGCTTTGATTATTTACACTGTAAAAAAAATTGCTGCCGCGGCCGTGCCTCAACCGGAAAAAAAAGAGTCAAACAATGTCATGCCCGTTGCCATGGAAACGCAGAAGGCATCAATGCAAAAGCCCGTTGTGGAGACGAAGAAAGCATTACCAACGCAATGGCGAAATGTCATCAAAAATAATCAAGTTCTGCTTCAAGGGGTGATTTTCTCGAAATCTCACCTTCCTCGTGTTTCGAAGGTCAAGATTGCAAAATTTCAACTCAATCGGATGAATGATGCGAGAATACACAAATTCACTTGTTAAACTTTCACACGGTGAAAGAAAATAACATTTCTTGATTAAACTATTACCAATTTTTTGTTGTTATAAATATAAAATACCACTGTTCTGCAGTTAAAAGTTATAGGGTTGGTGACGTCTTGCAATTTGCGTGCTTTATATGAACGACTGTGATTGTTTTTTTTATGGTTGCGTTAAAATTTTCCGCGCACAGTTTATAAACCCGGTGTGCTGCTTCTTTACTGTATTAATACTATCATTATCACTGAACTTTGTAGTAAACAGCAAAAGTATTATTTATAAGAGACAAGACAGGAGAGCAGCTTGTGTTACAAGAAAATGTGTGTAGCACATGAGTACATACAACGTAACCAGGGAAAATAATGCTTAAAGAAGAAAAGGTTGAAAACAAGAATAAGTATATGAAATAATTTTGTATACTATCGGCATTGTCAAATTACATGGAGCTACACACTTGGTGGACGCATGCACATACATGTGACAAGTACACAAAAGTTATTGTTCTCTCTTTCTTTACTTACTATTATGATATTTGATTTCTATTTTACACCAGTTCATCCAATATAATCGTTAATATACTGAAACAAAGGCTTTTTATGGCTTTGAGTACAAACTATCTTGATACTGCCCAGGTTAATGGTCGGACACATGCATGAAACAAAAGTTTTTATTATTGTGATGGTTCAGATATCATTCAAAATAACACAACACTTTCTTGCGTATTTCACAGTTTTAATAAAGGATGGGTTCGTCGCGGCTACCTTCAAAAAAAGGCAAGCAGTGAGACTATTTCAAACAAGACTAAGTATTGGGTAGGAGAGTCTCTTAAGTTCAGGATGATAATTTCACTTGTAACTTTTGGTGTTTACTTCTCAAATTGACTTTACGTTACGTTAAATCAGTACTTTGCTTTAATACTTTAAGTGTTACTGTTTTCAAATGAGACGTCTAACGTCTATTAATGGTCCACAAGATGCGGTAGCGTTCGCGTGTAGAGGAGGAGAGCGTTGGTGAGATTGTACTTACATAAAATCACTCCTACTGTTAATATTTTGTTTTAAGTATTCCCCTAAACACTACATTTACACACTTCAATAAGTTCAAAAGGCAACTGTATAGTTTGGGATGCTGCTAAATCTAGCTAGCACTTTCGGGTTTTCATCGATCTTCATACAGATATATGGTCTCGAATCACCATTATAGAAGAATCAAAAACGAATTTTGATAGTTACCTATTAAAAAATTCTTTAAAATTTAAATGCCGGTCACTTATTGGCTGGGAAGTCGTGCAGATATAACTTACGTCTTAAAAATCCCGCTGAGGCACAACAAAGTCACCAATAAGCAAAGTCGCTATTTTAAATTATAAAAAAAAAACACTCGTGAAATATAATAGTTCTAATAAATATGATATTTAATAAGTCCGTTGAAAAGGGTCAATCGGTCCATAGAGGTACCAGGATGTTGCATAGAGTTCAGGCATCACAGATACGATTTAAGTTCGTTGGCACACTAATGCTTTGAAGGGCAAACATGCAACAAATATTAAAAATAAAAGTTAAGTAAAACCATCTGTGATACACGTTTTAGCACACCGGGCTAAGACTTTCTGGAGGAGGCTACCGCAGAGCGAACTCGGGAGAAATGACGTCACAGAATGACGCGCCGAGCCGTCCCCAGCACAACGTGAGCCAGACGGGCGCGGTGTTGCCACATGGGGAGTAACTTGATGTAGGTTTTTGGACATACGCCATTGCTATGCTCATTTATGTCTGTAGAAGAAAACTACAAAAAACACAAATTTCAAAAACACAAATTAAGCAAAAAATTGCTGTTTTCAGGATATAAACACCGCACAATACTCCACAACGGGAATATGGTCAACAAACAAAGAAAAACAAAGAAAAATGGACTAACAAAACGAAAAAAAAACCGCAAATGATGAGAGCACAAACAAATACCGAACTCAAAAAATTCAGCACAACAGTTGAAACGAGACAAAAACACAGCAAAACGAAAATACGAAACAAACACAACAGTTTTCTAAAACAGAAACAAGCGACGTTTCGGGAACTGCTATCTGCTCCCGTCCTCAGGCAGAGACGCACATGGTACGAAAACACAGGTGCGACTCAACAGACATAGATACATGAGCATAGCAATGGCGTATGTCCAAAAGCCTACATCAAGTCATGCACTCCCATTGCACAAATCTTTCAAAGATAATATGGGCAGTAACATGTCGCACTGAGTACACACGACCCGCTCTGCTCTTGGTTTGAGACAAATGATGAGCAAACGTATGTAGGAGAGTGCCAGAGGGAAAATTAGGCGGGCCAACAAAATTCAAAAACAGAAATACGTACACAGATAAACTATTTTCTATACGAACTAAAGGTTGTAAGAAAGTATTTCCAACTCCCCTCGTCGTTAAAAACACTGCATTCTTAAAATCAAATTTTTTTTTTAGTTGTCTTTAGTCTATGGAAAATAAGATCTTTTTCCCAAACACACACTACAAACTAGCAAAGAACTTGTAAAATTAGGTGATATTAAATTGAGAAATGTCTGTGTACAAGCCAATGACTCAGACTGACTAAACTCTGAGTATTAAATTCGCGGATTCATCTCGCGATAGGAATAAGTTAGAGTATGTTCTACCTCTAAGTTAATTCCGCTATTGGCACACAGTTTACAGGGAATACTCCTGGCAAAGTGAGAAACATTCAACTAAAGAACTACCGGATCACAGGCTACCGAGTTGAGACGCCTCGCTAATGAACAGGTGACATTTGCCAGGGTAAACAGAGGACTGTGAAGTCTATCATTAGAGACCTGCAAAATTCGCGGTTTCGATGACTTTCAGGATAGACTGCACATACCCCTGTACACTCGGGCAAATAATGCAAGTTCATTGGCTGCCGACTTGTAAGTCGTCTCAGCTGGTTTGTCTGTGATTCGATCCTTCTTTGGTTGAGGGTTTATAACTGGTTGAGATTCGTCCATATGAACAGTAAGCCAATATCAAAATTATCTTGAGGTATAGGTATGTGTTTGAATTCTAGCCTATCACCGAATGAATCCGCGAATTTTGCAGGTCTCTATCTATAATAGAGGTAACTGAAAACGCGAAATTTCCCTGTCTCTACGTCATCCTCTGTGGCGTGATATGCCGCTGGGATGGTAAAGGACAGAGGGGTTATACTGCACAGGGACGGTTATGACAACTGCCGTGAACGCTCCTATGCCATTTCAGTCAACGTGCACGGGAACATAGTGTAGGTAAGTCGTCATTCAGGACTCTTGTCAAGGGCCCGGGTTCCAGTGATCTTTGCCCATTTCTTTGTTTCTAAAGACATGGTCCAAGCAGAGGGGGTGCGGTCACATCTTAGAAGCACACAACTTAGAAAGACATAACTTAGAAACACACAAGATAGAATCTTCTAAAAATATGCCTGTTCTAAGTTGTGTGTTTCTATGATAGTTCTAAGTTACGTGGTTCGGCTTTGTGTGTTTCTAAGTTACGTGTTTCTAAGTTATGACAGTTCTAAGTTGTGATAGTTCTAAGTTATGACGTTTCTAAGCTGTGTTTCTAAGTTACGTGTTTCTAAGTTATGACAGTTCTAACTTATACCAGTTCTAAGTTACGTGGATATTTTCGAGGTTTCTAAGTTATGACTGTTCTAAGTAGTGTGTTTCTAAGTTATGTGTGGTTCCCCAAGCAGAGGATGCTAACACAGTCGAACCTTCTCCCCGCACCACTACCTCGCCGGTGTCCGCGAGGAGAGACTGTACCGCGGACCCCGACTGTACACCCCGCGCGCGCTTCTCGTCACGTGTCACGGCTCGCGTGCGCGGGGGGCGGGGCCTGACAGCGCCGAGCTAGCAGCCTCGCCATTGGCCCGCCGCGCGCCGCCCGCCGCCGCCCCGTTGGCGGGTCCCCCCCCCCCCCCACCCCCCACGGGGGCGTGGCCCTGCCGGGGGGGCGGGGCCAGGCTGCCACCGCTCATTGTCTCGTCGTCTCGTTGTCTCGTTGTTGTCTCGTGGCCCGCGGAGCCGACCCGAGCCGGGCTCGAAGCGGCGACCCTCGCAGTCGCAGCTTCAGCCAATGGCGAGACGCGACGCCACGAGAGAGAGGCACGCACTGGCTGCTTTCATTTTAAAAAAATTCTACAACATTAAAAAAAAAAACAATCGAGCGATTCTTTCAGTACTCACCACTGATGTGTAGAGACCGGAAAAATTCGCGGTTTCATTTCGCGAAAGGCTAGAATCCAAATGCGCTTAACTTTATGCTGCTTCAGTGATTGGACTACACTTGGCCTGGAGGACTCTGAGCCAATGAATAACCCTCACCGAAATAAGTATCGAATCACAAACTTTCCAGT
This sequence comes from Bacillus rossius redtenbacheri, assembly GCF_032445375.1. Lineage (NCBI taxonomy): Eukaryota > Metazoa > Arthropoda > Insecta > Phasmatodea > Bacillidae > Bacillus > Bacillus rossius. The sequence continues at coordinate 62,184,996 of NC_086336.1, forward strand.
CAACAGGTTTCACGAAATATTAGCCAATAAACAGGTGTAATTTACCCGAACACATAAAGGATCATGAAGTCTATCCTAGAGGTCACTGACACCACGAATTATTCCAGTCCATACTGATGTGTAAACATCCAACCTCGGTAAAGAGCAAAAATTCATTATGTTCTCACGTTGCAAATACACTTAACCTATAATGCGAAACTCGGACGTGAAATTAAATATAACGCAGAGCGTGATAAACATACGAAAAAATTTGAGCATGCACCAGAAATGTAGTGTAAGAGGCGCGCATTACGCAGTCGCTTTTTAACATTTTGAAGTCGTCAAAATGGTGATCCCACGTAGGCCTATGTAGGTACATTGTATCTTTAACGAACATCTGGTGTGCCGAAGGAAACTTTATGAAAGTGAAACCATCCTGGCATAAGTACATTTTTCTAAACATATAATAACAACTATACAAACACCTCTAATTTATGAGTCAGGAAAATTGTGTTTGAACAAACGTAGGGTCAAAGATAGCTACCATTTTGTTGGTTCTCCAAAGCAAACGAACAGGAAAAAAGAACTGCTAATTTTCTTTCAGACAGGCGTATTGGCTGGTAGTAGATATATTGTTAACAGGACCGGAAAGGATAGCCCAATTAATTAAATAAAGCTTTATTTATTACTAGATACCCGGAAAATTAGCGGGTTCATTTCGTGTTATGCTAAAATGCAAATAATTATACCTTAGCGCTGCTTCTACCATTGGTTCACTGTTAATCTGGAGGACTGAGGGCCAATTAGAGACCCTCACTCATAGAAGTGTCGAATCACAGGCCACCCAGTCGAGACGACTCACAAGTCAGCAGCCAATGAACAGTTGGCATTTGCCCGAGTGTGTAGAGGATATTGGAGTCTATCCTGGAGGTCATTGAACCCGCGAATTTTCCGGGTCTCTATTTATTACCTAATATTTACATTATTAATTAAAATTACAACGCTTAAAATGTCTATCCACAAATGAATCGCTCTTTCATCAAGTCCGCAGCTTTATTCTCTTCGCTGGAGTTTGGGACGACAGTGGCTCTCCCTACAGCTCACATCTTACCTCGCACCTCGGTCCCCAACACACTGCCTCGCTCGTCCGCCGCGCGTACAACACCGTCCCGGATGCACAAAAAGCCCGTCGCTTGTCGTCCGCCATTGTTGCTCGCCGAGGGGTCAGTCTCCCACTTTACTTCACCCCCTCCCCCGCGTCTCCCCCTTGCGGCAGTTCAGAAAGGACCCCGGTGGGAGGTCTGTATTGCCACCGGGAAAATATTTGGGGGGGAAAAGAATCTAACCTCGGTAACGATAGCAAATTCATGTGTTCCATGTTGCAAATACACTTACAGTAAGAAACTCGGGCACGGAATTTAACGCAGTATTATTTAAAAAGCATCCGTTCCAAGTTTCGCGTCATCAGGGTCGACACACGACACCCGAAACTACGAGAAAATTGGCGTACTAGTAACGCCACTCCACGCACACGGGGGGCTCTGGAAACGTGCCGAACCCATAGAACCGAGAGACGCAGAGAATTCTCCGGGATAAATAGAAAAGCGCGGGGGAAGGAAGGGTAAGGGGGTTAATCAATGCTGGGATAGTCCCTAGTATAGGACTATCCAATGCTGTGATAATTTCTACTGCAGGCCGGCTAATGCTTTGATAGTCCGTACTGCATGCTTGGACAATGTTAGGATATCCCCTTCTATAGGACTAGCTAATACTGGGATATTACCTACTGCAGCTGTTGACAATGCTGGCAGAGTCCCAATTGCAAGCTTGGGAATGCTGCGATAGTCCCTCTTGCAGGCCAGGTTGATGCTGAGTAGTGCCTACGGTAGAACAAGCCAATATTGAGATATTTACTACTGCAAGCCTGGACAATTCTGGGATAGTCCCCACTGCAGTTCTGGCCAGTGCTGGTAAAGTCTTTACTGCAAGACTAGCTAGTTATGCGATAGTTCTACTGCGTGCCCGACCTAAGTTTGTATAGTATTTTCTACAGGCTTGGCTAATGCTGGGATAGCCCCTTCTGTAAGCCTAGCTAATGCTGGAATAGTCCCTAGTACCGGCCGCCCACTGCTGGGATTATTCCTGGTTATACCTAATATATAGAGGAAAGTGCCTAAAAGTGGACCCCCATTTTGTTTTTTAATAAAAATACTAAGTAAACTGTAAAAAAATATGTTTTTAAAGCATGAAATATTTACTTTGTTAAGTTGTAAAGCATTTACATTTGTAATTTCGGAAAATATAATTAAAAATTGCTTTAAAAAAATTATTTACCAAACCCTTACACTTTGACGATCTTAAAAATAGTTGCTTAAATCGGACCCCTTGTAAAATCTAATAAAATAACACAGAGTAAAATATCAAATTAGGTATTAAATCAAAGAAAACATAATATCTATTGTTTCAAAATATACATAATATAAACAGTTACTGATTAAGTTTCAAATAAACCTACAGAATGTCAAGATACAGAAGTTATAAACAGAATTACATCATTTAGCGACAAAAGTCGCAAATATAAACGTCCTGTTCAGCCCCTGCACAATCCACATGGGCCCACAATAAGCACATAACACACATGACCCAAAGTTACCCTTTAGAATCCTCCGTAAATTTCCTGTCACAAAACATACACGAAGTATCATCATCTTTGGGTGGGGAGACTCCCGGAAGAAAGTCCAATTCGGATCTTCCAGATGACATGCTGTTTTCATCTTCGGTGCTTGATTCATTCACATTTCTCTCAAAATTCAAATGCCTTGTCACGAGCACTTTTCCTTTTCTTGATGGCTCTGTTTCTGAACCACGTCCCCGGCCACGATTCCTTTTGCGTCCTTGACCATGATTTCGTTCTTGCTGTTCTGCTTCCTTGGCTTCTTTAGCTTGTTTAGCTTCCACTAATTGGGTTTTGTAAGGAGTGGATGTAATGACTGTAGAACTGCAGGCCTTTCGCCCTCTGTTCGAGGTCCTCTTTTTAATTTTTGGGATGGGAGTGATGTCAAATGGGCTTGTCTTAGAAGATGTGGAACTCTGAGGATCCTCAGTTGTAGCTGATGGCCGCGGAATACCATGACGTGCCAAAGACGTTGATGGTTGACTTGGTTCAAACTCTACAATAACTCGTGGTTCCTCTGTGTTACGTTCTTCTCTGCTCTCTCGATAGCTCTGATTTTCTGCAGTTTGTTTCTTCAACACAGATTCGTAGAAACTTGAATCTCGTTTTTTGTTTGCCTCTTCAATGTATTCAGCATCAGAGAACAGCTTCTTGTTCAAGGGGTATATGCCTGATATTTTAAATCCATTGATTGCTATTTGAGCAGTTTGGCATCTAATATAGGCTTTGCCAAACAATTCCATTACATCAAAAGGACTGACGGTGCGCTCATTGTGCCTTAACCACTGCCTGATTTCCTCACTGTAATAAGCTTTGAGAGGACCCATGAAACTTCTATCCAGCGGTTGTAGTTTGTGCGAGGAGTGAGGTGGCAGCGACAGAATGGTAACATTATTCGCTTTTGCCAAGTCGATCAGATCAATATTCTGTGTGTGGCTAAAGTGGCCATCCAAGAGCAACAGCACAGGTTTTTCATTCGTAGGATGGGCAAACTCGATGAAGTGTCGAAACCACTGATTGAAGGAGTTGGTTTGGATCCACCCTGAAGGGTGCGCTGCAAAGATTGTTCCTGGTGGAGCACTCTTTTTCAACTGTTCACTCATATTTTTCCTCGGAAAAATTACTAAAGTTGGTACAAATGAGCCACTAGCATTCATACAAGCAACAATTGTTATAAGTGCCCCACGTTCTCCTGATGTCAAGGCAGCAACCTGTTTTTTACCCTTAAGGCGATTGGTGCATGGAAAATATTACGACAAAACATATTGAACAGTACATATTTACTTTTTAATCTTCTTTTTAAGTTAAAATGAAAATTACCTATTTTTTTAATAATTTTTTTTACTAAGTTATGTTCTTGTAAACGTATTTTTTTTCTTGCCGAACCACCAAAAAAAAGAGAAAACTTAAAGAATGATTATCTTAAGTATAGTTCAAGTAATGATTGTACAAATAATTTGTCGGACCAAGAAATACAGAATATTCTTTTTTTAATTGTTAAATTTGCATTTGAGTTTTGAAAATTTCCATGGCTCTTTGCCGGTCTATTTTAAAATATATTTTACGAAAGAATTGCAATGAAGTTTAAAAGATACTATCTGACACACCATTGAGTCACGCATGTATTCTCGTATCCTTTTGGTTTTGAGATGACCTGACTCAAAACACATACGCTGGAAAGATATTCCTAGCACTGCGCGTGAAAACTTCATTTGCCGGGAAGAATGTCCCTGCGGCGTGGCGCAAACTGGTGGCGCTCCTTGGAACCACGTAGGCGGAGATCCGGCCGGCAGCCGCTGTAATGAGGGAGGGGGGAGGGAGAAGAATGGAGTGTAAAAGGGACAGAATAACGGGGGTAGAGGGAGGCAGGCTGAGGCGGGCGATGACACCGCGTCTCACTGTCAGACAAGGCTACGCTCTGTAGTGGATGGAGGCTATCGTCGCTCAAGCAAGGAATAGTTTTTCGTGGAGAAAAATTCGTGTAGCGAAATTATTTTTAATGGTTACATTTTTGATAGAAGTTAAATACCAACACGATGCCGAAAAAGACACCATTCAGCAAGATCCGTAAAAGAACTAAACGGTCGAAGTGCATAAGAAGACTGAAGGAAAAATACAAAGAATTTGTTAATGCTGGTTTCAACTCTGTGGAAAGGTAAGATTGCAAACTTTTGAGTGTGTTCATCTTCACTAAAATTCTGCCAGCACAACATGTATGTATTATAAAATCACATTTTTAGCTGTGCAAAAGTGCTAATATTATTAATTAATTCCACAGGACATCTTCCAGTTTAACAGATTATGCTCCTGCTGCTGCTACACAGATGGAAACGTCTGCCTACGTACCACCTGTATGCCAGGGCGATCACGACACCACCAGCGGTAACGTCCAAAATATAACCGAGTAAGTAATTTAATTACATAATTTCGTATAGTGCTTGTTACCTAAGCATGATGCGAGGATCGTGCTGTTAGTGTTATGTAAGGCACAGATGATGGGTTCGAGTACCACTCTGACTGAGGATTTTGAGGCTCCCTCAGATAAAGTCAGTGTGTAGTGTGTAAGTCATCTTACAATTAGTTTATCAGCATTATAAATTAGAAGTTAACAAGCAAAAAAAATATTTGAAGCGGATGCAAAAAAAATGCTGCAGGTTGTGTAATTTTACTCAAAAATTCCTTGTGTATCAAGAAAATCCAAATGTCTTTCGTTCAAACTTGTTCATGCATAGACTTATTTATAAAGAAAAAAGTGTTTTGTTGTATATGTTTTAATTCCCTATTTTGCAATTCAATTTATATGTAAATAGATTGGTCGATTTGTCAGAATGCTTCTTAGGTAACTTATTGAGTGGTTGTGGGTTCCAAACCTCCTATCGCGTTATATAACTATGAAATAATCCGGTGACAAAATGTTAGAGAACCTCATAATCATGGTTGACTGTCATACATTGACAGTGATTTATTCTCGGTTTAAAAAAATAGCATACACTGTCTGTATAAATGCACTTCATGTAAGTTAACTACTAGCCGAAAATGAAATTCACCCCTGCATTAAATATGTATCAACATATACTCGTTAATATAAAAACAGTCTGGTAAAATTACCCATTCATAGAAATTTAACACTTTTGATGGAACTTTTACTTCTGCATAGAGTGAAAGAATTCACGAACTTTGTAGGTGCAAAAGGACACTAACATCGGTGGAATCTCTGCTGCCGCAGACTATTGTGTAAATTTACACAACTTTTTCACAGTTTATCGTGTTCCTAGTGATCATATACAGTAGCATTATAAAATTCATTATCAGTATTCTAAAGCACCAACTCTCTAAATCACCTGGTATTCCACTACACTTAAAATATTCAAAGTAACCATCTGAAATCATGCAAAGCTTTGGTGGGAAGCTGGGTAAGAATGTAATAACAACAGCAGTTCACTCATTGATGACACCAAGCTAGCACAGTCGTCCGCCACCCTCGCCAACAAAATAAAACCAATTTTTATACAGCAATGAATTGCGAGTCGGTTACGCATAAGAAGAGTTGTTTTTTGGTTATTAGCATTTTTTTTTCAACGAATAAATAAGTAATTAAGCTGCAGCAAAAAAGTTCACTGTACTTAGAGAAGCAGGCACATGGAAATCGGATGTTGTGACAACTGTATCTCGCAAGGCGTATTAAAATAAACATAGTGTTAAAACGTGGAGTGACACAGACTAAGTAAAATTCGTTTTAAATTGTATGTTGTCATAACAGTTCACTGTGATAAATAAAAGTTTCAAATGACAGACGTGTGATTAAACTGATTTTTTTTTCAGCGAGGATATTTCTGGATTGGATTGCTCATTCTTGCCAAGTGAAGAAGTATCGAATGTTGAAATTCTTCCAAATGAAACTGCTGAAACTGTGACAATGAAAGAAAAAATCGTTCAAGGACGTCGTTTTGTAAATATGAGTCACATGTTAAACCAACTCACATCTTTAGCTACTCATGTGCTACAGTGCACAACAGGTCGCTTTGAACTTCAGTCCGAAAAAAGAATTGGCATTGTCAGCTACTTCACTTATAAATGCATGATGTGTGAAAAAACAAGGATAATTTCAACGGAAAAAGAAGAAGAGGAATTAAATGATTTATTTGTGTGGGGATCATTATCAGTTGGGATTGGACACCAACAAGTAGAAGAAATGATGGCAGTAATGGAAGTCCCTGTAATGAGTAAACGGAAATGGACGAGACATGAACAGCGAGTTGAAAAGGTAGGAAAAAGCACTATGGTTTGTTTTTTATTTTGCATAATATAAATATTGGTACCTGGGCGACCGAGCATCGTTCGCGTCTTATATTTTTTGCTTTAAAATCGCTTTTATTCAGGGAAGATACCTATTAAGATAAACTTTAAAGGCAACACGTTTACTAAATATAAATTATCATCAAATAGTTAGAGCCGATTCGGAGTTGCCCATATGTGTGTCTATATATAGGGCCTACATATACACATACACACACAATAATTGCTCATTTAATAGTACATATTAGATTATTTTTCTGCAGAAATAAATATTTTTTGTCATTGGCTGTAATGAATCAAAATAAAGGTAACAGCAACAACTAACCTGTTATTTATATTTTTAGGCATGGGAAGACAAACTGGAAAAATACATGCTTGCTAATGGAGTCCAAGAACGTGAAATCGCTCTAAAGAAGGGCAACATAGATGAAGATGGAATCCCTTACATTACAGTCTATCAAGATGGCGGTTGGTGTACAAGATCATACGGCCATGGTTTTACTGCAAAATCAGGAGTTGTAAGTATTTGTTAGAATTTTTATATATATTGTTAGTGTTTATTTGTAATGGCTTATAATGTTTCTGCCAAAATTATGCAAGTAAAGTTTCGTAGGAAATAAATCTAACCAATTTCAATGTGTTTACTACCCAGAACTCGAATCCACATACTTTAAAACAATAAAACAATTTCTAATACCCATTTATACGCCTGTTTTGTACACATTTTTTTGTAATGTAATAAATACATTTTTTTTGCAAATGCAATAAGCTAAAAAATTTCTGTACACAATTAAAATTTGTTGCTATCCTGTGAATTTTCCTGCTGTTACTGTCAAGAATCAGGTCAGCTCAAAATAATACTAGCATTATTATTTCTGGTTTTAATCGTATATGTTATTTTAAAACAAGGTAAACTATATTTTTTACATACGGAGTAAGGAAGGGTCACTGAGTGTTAAATGTAGGCGTGTCTGATAGCTAAACATATGCGGCGTGAAGACCAATGGTGGTGGTAGCCGTGTTTAAACTCGTGAAAACTCTTTCCCTCCATCTCAAACTCCACACTAGAAGACACTTTACAGTACACTCATTGCACGACTATAGCCTATTATGTGATAAAGGTTTCCTATTAATTTTTTTTCGAACCAAATATTTAATTTAATAAATACGTTTAATGTTAAGGGAAATTCGTGTCATATGAAAGCTCTATGCTAGACATTTCGTAGATTTATAACTTTTACATCGTTATAATTTATCATTATATCACTTCTTAATAATTAAATCAAATTGCGACTTGGATATATATATATATATATATATAACTATATTCCTGCATTCTAACAATAAAATTACGCACATAAGGTACACAAAAACTGTTTTCAACCTTTTTTTTCCATTTTCCCAACATAATGCGTTTCCATTGAGTGTGTCACAGGTAGAGAGCTGTCGGCGGGCGTCGCAAATCATTCGCAAGTGGGCCAGAGCAACGGCTCCAGAGCTTCACACAAATATGAATAGAGTCACGGCCTCAATGTTAGAGCCATGACTCAAAAAGTTACTGAGGACGGAGTCGGTAACCACTTAATCTTACATTAATTGTATAACACCAATAAATACACTTAATCTTAAGAACTGCATTGTTATTTAATGGAACTATGCAATTGAAACTTTATCACATGTACATACAGAAACATCTGTTTTTCTTAGTACCACAAGCCGCAATAATGAATTTTTTTACGCAACTTTCGCCTCTGTTTGTTTATTCCAAACAAAGAGCTTAATGACAATGTTTGTATTTTTTATATATTTCCTATTTATATTTCATTTTTTTGCAGGCTTGCATAATTGGAGCCGAAACTAATGGTTTGCTGTACGTTGGAATACGCAACAAGTATTGTTATATATGTAACAACCAAGAAAAACCAGGCAGCAAATCCAGGCCACATAAATGCTACAAAAATTATAAAGGAACTTCAACAGGAATGGAACAAGAAATTATTGTACAAGGTTTTAAAGAAAGCGAATCGATGCATGGGGTACGTTATTTGTACATTATCAGTGACGGTGATTCAAGTTCGTATCTGAAGATTCAGCGAGGTGTTTCATATGGTAGACATGTAGTGAAATTGGAATGTGCCAACCATATGATAAGAAACTACACTAGCAAACTACATGCCATTACCAAGGATACCACTCACGTCATCACTGCAAGGCGTCAATTGTCCCAGTTAATTCCTCGATTGACGAGAGGGGCACGAGCAGCTATTGCTTCTGCAAATAAAGAGTGCAATAGTACTATGCTGCAAAAAGATTTGAAGAATGGTCCTTACCACGTATTTGGCGATCACGAGAATTGCCGAGACACATTTTGTGTCAGGAAAGGTACGGGCGAGCTAAACAATGTTCCAATTATGTCTGCAACAACTATATGGCCAGCTATAATGAAAGCACTAGACCCACTCATTACCAAGGCTGACAAGTTGTTAGGTAATAAAACAACTAACCAAGCAGAACGCTTCATGAGTTTGATTTCAAAATTTTCCGGTGGCAAACGGACAGATGTCTCAAAAAGTGGTCGGTACAAAAGGTGCTGCTTGGGTGCTAGTCTGTCACACATCAAAGGTCCGAACGGCACCTTTCACCAGTAAAAACTCTATTAGGTCGTAGCCCAGGTTCAGTGACAAAGCGAGTTTTAAATGCACGCGCGACAGCTTTTGAAAGGAATCGCAAAAGAAGGTTATCTGACAGTCGTAGATCTGCCAAAAGAAAATGTGTATTTTCTCAGCCAGATTGTGACTATGGACCCGAAGCTGCCCAACCCGATATTTCTACAGAGGAAATGGAGAGAAAGAAAACGAAGGTCTTGAAGCGGCTCGAAAGTTCAGTTTCTTCCGAACATCTGTGTCATGAACTGGAGAGAAATACGGTCGGCCAACATTGTAATGTTGTTTGGAGGGAAGCAAGACTAAACAGACTGACTGCATCGTCATTCTCTAAAGTTTGCAAAATGAGATGTGACACATCTTGCCACAATATGGTGGTTTCAATAGTGAACCCCAAAGATATCAACACAGGCGCAATACGGTACGGACGTATGCATGAAAGTACCGCAATTAAAGCTTACGAAAATAAGTTCCAAAAAAAAGTGTCCCCTTGTGGACTTTTTGTTCACCCATCGTACCCTTATCTTGGAGCAAGTCCGGATGGAACAGTTGAGAACGACACTATCATTGAAGTTAAATGTTTCCCTTCCATCAACAACCTTAAAGTTAACAATTCTCCTGTAAAATCTATACGAGAGGCTTCCAAAGTAAAAAACATAGGTGTTCACACTAACAGTGAAGACATGTTGGAACTGAAAAGAACACATCCTTTTTTCTACCAAATTCAAGGACAATTGAATATTTCGAAAAGGAAGCCGTGTGTGCTGATTTTATTTTGTGACTTTGATACCGAATTCGTCCACGTTTAGTGCGACGAGACCTTTTGGAAAAAAGACATGCTTCCGAAGTTAGAACGGTTTTACTTTAACTGTGTTCTTCCTGAGATTGTTGACCCGAGGAATGTTCGTGGACTGAAATGCAGAGATCCTGAATACATAGAAGAAGCAAAGTCAAAGAAACTTAACAAAGAAGTGAAGACATTTTAAAATTTATTAGTTATGTGACACTTTTTGTTCTTGAATCTAATTAGTTTTATTATTTTTAGTATATAATTTGTTGTATTTGAAAATTTAATCAGTAATTTAGAGAAAGCAATCCAGACTAATAATACATATTTCTCTTTTAAATACGTTATGTTTTCCATGGACTTGTGGTGTAATCTCCAGACTACAGTTAAAAATAACAGTCTGAAAGTAAGTTCATTCTATGTAAAATTTCTAGAAGGTGGAGAAACAGAAACAAACATTTGGAAGTGGTGTGTTATCAGTCTTGGGATGTACATGTAGTGCTGCACACTATATTAAAATGCTTTAACAAAATTAGAAATAAAACTGTTCTTAATTTAAGTACACATGAGTCTTTATTTTACTGTTTATTGTAATGTTATTATGTAACCACTGCACTGTATTTTTTGGAAGGCTTGATAAATTAATAGAGGTTCACACTTTTTTCTCTGCGGTATGCTGCGAATGACATTTTCGACTTTTTGTGGTAAGCTAAGATTCCTATACATGTCAAAGTACGTGTGTGCCTTTAAATACAATAATTAATATATATTTTACTATGCAAATTGTGCATACCTTCAATATTAATTAATAAATCTAACTTTCAACAATGTCAAATAAGTACTTCATAAATTACAAATTTATCATGGAAAATATATTTCTATGGGCTAAAGAAAATGAGTGCTTGCATATATTCAATTTATGTTCATGTTCATATAATGTATGTCCTTTAATTTTTAATTGTTAGTAATGCGTGGCAGTGTATGGCATATATACCTATGTACAAGTTTTGTACCTGTCGTGCAATATTAATTATTTATTGTAACCTGTGAATGACAATGTTGTTAGCAATAAAAGAAAATAGTAAATTAAAAAGCTTTACGCTAACAACCTTCCAACCCAACATAGTGATTGTGTATCCTCCGCAGTTTGGTAATTTAAAGATGGATCAATAACAGAAACAATTTTTTAGGTTAAGAGTGTAGTTATGAATTTTTATTATGAGTAAATCAAATTCTAGTGAAATATGTACTTATTTTACACTTGCCGACGCTCAGCGAGTTAGGTGCAAGTGAATATTCACGCAAAGGATTAACTTTAACCACTATGACTAATCATTTTATGTCTATGCATAAAAAGAGTTAAGTGAATAGAAAAATAGTGAGAAAGAAAAAACATCCTTTATTTTCGATATTTAGTCTTCAAGTGTTATATATTATATAAATATAAAGTCTTTAAAGAGGAATTGGTAACAATATTTGAGCTCATTTACGATATCGAATTTCTTAGCTCTCACCCATATTTCTTGAATTCGATACTAATAGCTTTATAACAATAGTTGCATACAGTTTTTATATTTCTAAATTAATTTCATTTAATTGTAGACTTTTGCAATTGGTGTCAAATATTGTAAACTGGCTATTATTATGAAAAAAATTGGTCTGAAACAATTATTAAACGAACAACAATAACAGCGGGAAGACAAAAAAATATGGACGAAAGGAAAACGATAAAAAATATTATTACCGTAGTAGCCACAGTAACAGTTGCTTTGAAAATTCATGCAGACCTTTTAAATATTATCCACATATGTCTTCCAAAAAATGTTTGTGTACGACTAACTATTACTGTACGGATAGAAAACAGAGAGGGTGGAGGAAAAAACGTAACTCCACTATTAGACACAGTATCAAATCAATTAAAATTTTTAATCATTTAAAACGAAAAATTTTCTAAACCAATTTTCGATACGCGCATTTTAGCTGTACATGATGAAAAAATTAGTTTTGAGGGATTGATAAATTCTAACCCTCTTAGCAGGTATAGTTCAGCAAATCCATCCAAAGTTTTTAAACGTTCTAAATATTATACAAAAATATTGTCTGAAAAAATTATTGAACCCTTACTGCTATGGGTGACCATAATACGCACGCGAAACAACACCTTTACGCCCTTAGTACATACAGTTAGAGCCATTTAAATGTTTGTTTTAATATTCTAAATATAATCAAAACATACGAACAACGATGGAAAAAAAAGGTAATATGGACAACATAACGACAACACCGACTAACACGGTAGGATTCCAATGACAAAACTGTTGCGACGTTTCGGGAACTGGCCTATGTTCCAGAGGCGTAGCACAGGTCACTAGCACCCGGCGCGGATCCCAGATTTGCCGTCCTCTTATTTTTCTAATTGATTATAAAAAATTGGGGCATGGTAATTATTGAATAACAGTAACCTTAAATTTGAAAATGACATTTTTTGACATATGAACAACATGTTTGTAAAAAAATTAATTTATAATATTGCATTTTATTCTACAGGTAAACACACATGACAGAGATGGCAGAATACCTATTAAAAAAATTACAGAGAAAACGTAATGCAATAACGATAGGAGAAAGAGAAATCGCCTACATAAAACGAACAGCTCTGCAAACTAGATACGCAGAAATTCAATATGTACGCTACGTATAGTTTCATATGAAGGCCGCGAAAAAGTTTGTGTTCGTTTTTCGCTTTTTTCTCAAAGTCATCGATACCTTGTAAGACGTATCAAATTGAAACACGATTGAATAAAATAAAGAGATACGCTCAGTCATTACGGCGAAGTACAAAGAATTGTCAAGGAGAGATGTTCGTTTAAATTAAAATTGAAACCAAATAAGTTTCCTAAGTATTAGTTATTGAGAAACCTTGCAATATCCATGCATTGAATATTGTACATGGATATATGGGAATAACAATAAAAAATTTACGGGGAAAAACCTTGAAAAACATTAACTTTATGTTACCGTCACCTGTGAAATGCCGCCCCGGCCAAAGTGCCGCCCTCTCCGCCCCCCCCCCCCCCCCCCCCCACACACACAAATGCTACGCCACTGATCTATTCCCATTATCAGTCTGTTTGTGCCTGATGACTTTACTGCGCGTTTTTGGTGATACGCACAATGTCTACAGCAGTAAACATAGGCATATATTATAATATACTATATATACATTTTATATTAAAAATAGATAGGTATTTATATTATAACACAAGCATAGTCGACTCTAAATAAGTTAAAAATTTCATATGTTCAGAATTTTACAATGGTTGTGTTTATGTCTTCGTTTGCCATTGAGGGTCGAACGAAAGTGAGGGCCAATTTCACCATGCGGTCGTTAAACAATGTGTTAACTAACGGTTGTTTAAAGTTAACACTCCGTTCTTAAACAACCGTTAAGCTTTTTCATTTCACCACGCATTTCTTACCATTGATTAGTTACACCTTGTTTTAAGTTTTATTCGCCTAGAAGATTCATATAAAGAAGGCGGTGGCGATGCTATATTGTTACGTATGTGTTGCAGCTTGGTGTGATGTAAAATAAAGTGCGCTATTGAAATTTAATATTTGTTTTGAAACATGGGTGAGAGACGCAAACGTTCTGTTAATTTTACTTCGTATGAAAAGGAACTGCTAGTTGAATTGGTTCAAGAACACGCGAGTACAATAGAAAATAAAAAAACGGATGCCGTTACAAATAAAGAAAAAAATAAATCTTGGGAAATTGTGACGAAGATATTCAATGCTTCAAGCCCTTCCACCAATCATTGGAACACAAATTTATGCGCATAATTTCAATATACCTACATTAGATCACACAATAAATAACCAACTTTTTCTTACTTTTCTTGTGTTGGAAAAGATAGCTGATGTTCAATTTGCTGAAGCACGATTTCAGCTGAATGCTTCGAGAGCCGAAAATGCTTGACAAAGTCAACATCATCATAATCGTCCAGATAGTTTGATCTTTCTTGAACCCATCTAGGCCTTCTTCGCACATTATCATCATCCTCTTCAAAAATTAAATCGTACATTCGCGCGGCCATTACGAGACACAACTCCTCTTTAAAACAACTGTTTAAGACTTAACCGCCCGAATTTGGGCGGTTAATGTTAAACAACTGTTAACGAACTTAAACACTGTTTAACTTTTGGTGAAATATAATTCACAACTAAACGATGTTTAAGTGTTCTTAACCAATGTTTAAACTCCTTAACCGGCGATGGTGAAATCTGCCCTAAGGCTGGCTAAAACCGGTTATCGCATCACGGCTGTGCGCTGCGAGGATTCTGACAGGGGATGGGGGAGAAGGCCCTTCGTGGCTTGTTTCCCTCTGTCCGCTCCGCGGACAAATGTGGGGAGAGAGAGAGACTACGATAGTTTTGCAAGACGTTCCAGCGATGTCCGCTAGATCGCAGGCCGCGGAGCAACTTCGACACCCCTCACCCACGAGAGCTGTCTCGCCACTAAATTGTGATATCTCACCCGCTAGCTTATATACGATCCGGCTGACTATATAGTATTGATAAGCAAGCGTTTATGAAGCAAATAAGCCAATTTTCAGCTTATTCTGACGCATGACTGTTTTTCACCCTGCACCAATCGCCTTAAGGCCAATTACTTTTGCTACTTTACTTTGTACCACTGTAATTCCACTCTCATCAACATTGTAAATTCTGTCAGGAGAAAATTTACCTTTCTCATAAATATCTTCCAGAACATTAGAGAATTTCTCTGTATTTTCTTTGCTGAACCCGAGAGCCCGGCTGTAGGATGTTTCAGTAGGCTTCCTTTCTGACAGTTTGGTTTTGTGGTGTTTAAGAAAAAGTTTTACCCACTTTTTCCCAGCAATTCCGTCTTTGAAAGGATGTTCAATGTCATTTCTCTCTGCCAATTGTACAGCAATTCTTCGCAAGTCATTACGAGTAAGTCCAAAAAAAGAAGCTTCCATAGCAAGACAATAATGAACAAGCTCATGTTCAAGATCTTCACCCAAAACTGTAGGTCTGCCTCTTTTTGTAATTGCTGCTTCCTCAGGAGTACCGTACTTCATGTTGGACAACCTCATTAGTGTGGTTTTCGGAACATTAAACTGTTTACTGGCCTTCTTCCAACCTATCTTTTTTTTCCGAACTGCATCAATAGCTTTAGTCATTTTAGATGGACTCCACTTTCTTTGATCAATTTTCCCCATTATCCTTTTGGAATCTGCAACATAATTCCAAAAGTATAAGAGTATAAACAAATAGAAGCCGATATAAGACATGAATATGTAAGGGGTCCGGTTAAGGGAACAAGGGGTCCGGTTTAGGCAACTGAAGGGGGTCCAGTTTGCGCGACTGTAGCTAACAATTTGCTAACCCAATAAATTTTTAAAAAGCATCTAAATGAAACGGGTTTGATACAAACATTTACAGTACACCTTACCATTAAAAACATATAAAGGTCCAAAGGCTTACCTGCCAATATCTTGGAGAAATGATTAATTATGTAGCACACTGCAAAAACTTTTTACACTGCCACAACACACAATGGCGGGTGGACACGCTACAAGTGAAGCGAGCGAGGTGTGCGCTCCGCTACGACGTGGCAGAAGCCTGGGCTACTGTTTGCACTCGGTACCGCTAGAGTTCAGGAGAATGCAGAGCCAGGAGACCGGGGGTCCGCTTTAGGGGGGTAGTCCGGTTTTGGGCACTTTCCTCTATATATATATATATATATATATATATATATATATATATATAAAATTCTGGAATAGTCCCTACCGCCGACCTAGAATATTTTGTGATAGTCTCTACTATATGCCTAAAGGCGGGTTAGAAAACTCCTACTGTAGGCCTTGACATTGCTGGGAGAGTCCCCACAGCAGTTTTTGTTGACAATGCTGGGGTGGTCCCTCCTTCAGGCATGACCAATGTTACGATAGTCCCTATTGCAAACCTCCACAAAGCTGAAATATTTTTTGAAGCTTGTCCTTGGCCAATTTTGATATAGTCTATTCTGACAGCTGGCTAATGCTTAGATGGCTTCTACTGTAGGCTCTGGCCATGCTGCGATCAAGTTTTCTGCAGGTGTGGTAAATTCAGTGATTGTCCCTACATTAGACTCTGCCGATCGTGGAAGACATCGGCCAATTTTAGGATAGTCCCTACTTTAGTACATTTTAATGCTGGTTTGGCCCTACTGCAGGCTTAGCTAAAGCTGGATTACAACGCAAGCTTGCACAATGCTGGAATAGTACCTACCGCAGTCTGGAACATGCTAAGATAGTCCATAGTGTAGGCCTGTAAAATCCTGGGGATATTCTCTCCCATAGGCCTGGCCAATATTAGAATACTCCCTAATGTAGGCGAGGGCATTGCTGGGATAGTAAATATTTCAGGCTTGGCCAATGCTGGGATAGTGCCTATTTCAGGCCTTGATAATGCTGAGATACTCCATACTGCAGACCTCTCGAATTTTGAGACATTTATTTCTGCAGGGCTGAAAATTCCTGGCACAGGCATTACTGCCATATTGTACCTACAACGCTGGTTAATTTCTACTGCATGCCAGGATAATGCTAGGATAGTTCCTACTCAAGCCAGGACAATTCTGAAAGTCTCTACTGCAGGCATGGTTAATTTTGGATTGTCTCAATTTGTGGTCTGGGCAATCCTAGGCATGTCCGTACTGCAGACCTCGACAATGCTAGGATATTTCATACTGCAGGGCAGGTCAATGTCCCGATTTCCGGCTTGGACACTGCTGGTATAATCCTTATTGAAAACTTAAGGCAAAGCTAGATTAAAAACTACTTCATAGCTAGACAATGTTTATATTGTCACTACTGTAGGCCTGGACACCGCTTGAATAATCCCAAAAGCAAGCCTGTACAAAAATGACATAATTCCTACTGCAGGCCTGGAAAAAGCTGGAACAGTCCCTACATCAGCCTGGTAATGCTAGGATAATCCAACTGCAGACTTGAACAGTGCTGGGATATTCCATAATGCAGGCTTGTATAATGGTTGGATAGACCAAACTGCATACCTGGACAATTATGGGATAAAATCCACCTACAAGTATTTGGCAATACTTGGATAATCAATAATGCATAAGTGAAAATGCTGGGATACTTACTTATGCAAGTCATGGCAATGTTTGGATAATCCTTACTGCAGGCCTGGATAGTATTAAAACAATTCATACTGCAGCCCTGGAAAAAGTTGGGTTAATCACCACAGCAGACTTGGATAATACTGGGATAATTCCTACAGTGTGCTTGGAAATAAACTAGGATAATCCATACTGCAGACGTGAAAAAAGCGGGGGTAATCCCTACTATAGGTCTGCGACAATGCTGGGATAATCCTTATTGCAAACCTGACAAAGCAGGTATAATATACGTACTGCAGGGTTGGTCAAGGCTAGGATAATCCATGCTGCAGGCCTGGATAAAATTGAGATAGTCCTTACTGCAGACCGGGACAATGCAGGCATAAGCCCTACTGCAGGCTCGACTAAGCTAGGATAATACATACTGCGGGCCTGGACAAAGCTGGGATAGTCCCTACTGTAAGCTTATACAAAGCGTAGGATCGTGAATATAATGGTGGCAGAGTGATGTTATCTGCTCGCTTGCGTTACATTATGGAGGTGACAGAAGTACCGTTGGTAGTTTTTTTATTGCATTAGTTTTTGTTGTAGGGAAAGTAATGTTTATTTTTTTATCGTACTAACATTACTCTTGCAGTTTGAAAGAAAGTCTATATGTAACATTGCATCTAAAATGTTTCTTTGGATAGGTATTGCACGATCAGATTAAGTCTGAATTTTATTGAGCTGAACGTTGATACTACAGAGTTTATTTGAAGTTTATAATTATTATAATTGTATATCTGACTCATTAAAACGTGGTATGGTTGGTTTGAGGTGTTTTATTTAAATGGTTTTTCGTTGTAATTTTTTTTTTCAATTTTGATACAACATTACGCTGCAAAGAATGACATTTTTTGTTGTATTATTCAGTAACATGTTTATTATATTATATGTACATAGTTTGACCCGAGTTTTGTGTATTGTGTTGGGGTTTGACATGTTATACGACGTTAACAACGTGAGCCTAAAAAAAATATATACATCTATTGTTTATGATTTGACTTGCGTGTTCAAGTTCATAATTTGTGATTAGTTCGTAGGTTAGTGTTAAGAGTGTGACAGGGGAGTGGCTGGCCACCAGTTTGTAAGTTGTATTAATCTTTGTCTCTAGTTGTAGATGCTGCCTGGAAGCAGAGTGAGTGGTCAGTGTGACCACTGACCACCAGGGGTGCTCGCGGCCCTGGTTACAAAACCCCGAACTGTACAAAATATAAAGTGGACCACGAGTCCAAGCTCCCAACCCCCGCATGGCATAGACTCTTTTCCACTCTGTACAACTCTTCATCCAGACCATCCTCTGTAATCTCCTGCACTATTAATGCATGCAAATTTGCTCCCCGCATGACTGTGCCCAGGTCTTTCCCTGTGGCAAGTTTTACCTGGGTCAAACTCATCTAGTACTTAGTTATAGTCAAGAATTAAGAGTGAGGGGAATTAGTCATGGCATCAATCGCTGCCAAGGCTGGCCAATCTCCTCCTAGCACACAATGCAAGCAACATTCTCCCTGCATTGCTAATGCCAGCATGACTAGGCGTATAGGCTTCGATGCAACTAGGTCCCTCATTAACCCGGACCCCTCCCAAATATACTTAGTTTTAGTTACGTTAGAAAAAAAATTGTAAAAATGTGTGTTGGTTCTACCGGTGGTGCCGGCGGGTGACGCTAGGGCGAGCGTCAGTCGCGCCAACATTTCGAACCAACCCAGGATATGAAAACTGTCTATTCACATTCGCATAATGCCTTTAAATTTACATTAGTTACATCGCTACTCTATTACTATTTAGTATATACTAATGTTAAGATTTATAATGTGGCGAGAAATGGGTTCGTAAGGGATAGCACAATTAGGTGTTTTTTTTCACAGTTTTATTAATTATTAATATTTACATTAATAATAAGTAAATTTTACTTCAAAATGTCAGATCACAAATAACTAGCACTTGAAAATGTTTATTCTCAAATCAATCAATGCCTGTCAAATTCCACAGTTCGCACTCCTCACTGGAGCGAGGCTCGACAGTGGTTTTCCCCTTACCTAGCGTCTGTCTCGCGCCACTCAGTCGCCCCACTCTCACGATCCAGTCGAACTCCGCGTCGCGCCACTCTCAGGGGGGGAGGTCTCTCACCCCCTTCACCGATGTCATACTTCCCTTCGCTCGCGGAACTCTCCGAACTCTCGAAACTCGTCATGGAACTCTCACGGAGGCCGGAGTCGCTGCTTAAGTACCCGAGGGTCGTATTTCCAGAACCGACGAGAGCGGCTGTGACTAGTCGCGTCATCCCGGGCCGACCCGACGCCCGAACAGTCTCGAAGGGCGGCGTTTATCCGCGCCACTCCGCGCGGCGGTCCGAGGAATTCCCAAGGCCGCTCACCGATAGATAACAGCGCCGAGGAAGGACGATACGCGGGTAGCGGTGGGGGGAGGATGGTAGCGACGATCCTTGTAATCCGGCCAGGCACGCACGGCATGCCTTACGTCAGCGAACGGCACGTGACACAGCACGTGACGCAAGTGGCCGTGCAAGGCTGCCAGTCAGCTCCGAACCTGGCATCGTAGTCTGATCTCTCGCGTTCGTAACACTATTATACACTGGCTCGGCCGCGCGGACAAACAGCTGGCAGACGTGTCCACACAAGGCCAGATCCCGTGTCAATTCCGATTCTCCTGAGAAGGGAGAAGGGTAGATTTAAACTGGACTAAATCTACTACTCGGGGCAGTTGACAGGCTTGGTAAAACTTTAGAGACACTGGCTGGTGGACTCAGGCCAGTTGTGTCCACACGACGCCAGCTACACCGCCTTCCGGTAACTGGATGCCAACTACTGGCTCCGTGAAATCACTCATGTGGCGCATGGATCAATGGCTCATAACAGCTCATGAGCGCCGAGACACTGCCGAAATCCTGGCTGTCCCATCGCCTGAAGCTTCTGCAACGCCCAGCCCCATCTTTAGAGACAACATTTTAATGTTTTATTTTCAAGCTAATTTACTTTTTAAAACACGAGATTTCGATTTAATTGTTTTTTTTTTAACAAATATGTTTTTTTTAAAAATATAGCATTTTCCTGAAAAAAAATGACACTTAAATGTTCCATGATACTAATTTCTTCAAAACGGTGTCATTTTGTATGTTTCATGATGAAATTTTACAGTATAATTATTAGTAATAAGCATGTCTAACAATTCAGAACAAATAATATAATTCTGTTTAGTATTTTTGTGTTTGAAAAATTTACTAACGTCGTAATTTAAAAATGAGTAACTTGCAAGATTAAAAAAAGTAAAGTTTTTAATTTTTTTGCATAAAATGTGATATAAATTCATGCTAAAATATTAATTTACATTTATTGTATTATATATAAACAAGATTACTTATTTTTCATTAGAGTTAAGTTTTGATTGAAAATGTTTAATTTCATATTCTAAATGCAATTTTTGTGCTTTTTGGTATATTAACTTGAATTTCGGTGTTATATGGTGAATGACATTATTTTTCGGCCTTATTGCGGTTTTATCGCAATACACCATATTATATTGTCCCTACCTATCTAACAAACAATAGGTACAGGGGGAGTAGCACGAAATAACTTAGCAGTAAGTATACAGCTGTAAAGTAAGTACAACAGGAATTGGCTGAATATTACGGAATGGATTAGCATCCAATTCCATCTGCTTTTTCTAACAAATTTCTATCTTTAAATTCTAAAAATATACAGATATATAGAAATTCACACATATTTACGATAAAAGGTATATGAAATGTAAGGCCATAACTATGATATACTTACCTACTTAAAATGAATTGTCAAAAATTCAAGATACTAATCTCAGGTCTACTTGAGAGAAAATTGTAGATGAGCATGAAAAATATAAATATATTCATAATTTTTGGCACTAAAAATTAGAATTCTATGTTATCAATTTTTTTTACTCCATTAGCACATAAAAAATGTTCACCAAACCTTCCTTATTTTTTACCCCACTCAAAAAAAATTCATATAGCTGCCATAGACATAAAAGATAAAAAAAGGACTACCTACTACTACTACTACTAATAATAATAATAATAACAACAAATACCTAATGTCACAAGTAAACAAAGATAACTTAAACAAAAATAACATAACATAATACATTGTAACGAACTCACTCGTACATCTACATAGTTTACAGTTTCAGCAATGCGCTAATTTTTGTGTTCCAATGGGCTTATAACATTAAATCCTTATGCTTCAAGTTACGCCAAACATAAACTTCAATTCCAGGCATGGGGATAAACCTCAAGACGCATACATAACTTGGCCAATGTCATTCAATACCGCGCGGCTACAAGGAATGTTTTTCAAACTTTTTTTTTTTTTTTTTTTTTAAGTTTGTGAGTACAGTAAGATTCTCGATCGCATTATCGTCATAGGCTGGCTTAAATTTCACTAAAAACGATCACCAAAGTTATACTTATGTACTTATGTGGCATAAAATACTTAAAGCAGATAGTTCTCAATATTTATCCCGGAGATTTTTCGTTTTTAAAGCTCGCGTCGCAGACTTGGGACCCGTTCAAAATCAAATCGTGAACTTTAAATACCTATGAATAAAACCCAACAAAGTGGAAACCCTTCACAGTCACTCAATCTCGCCTGGAGGAGCTTTGACCAGGATGATAGAACCAACGGTCTACCAAGATATTTAAAAAAAATCTTACTGAAAAAAAAAATTCTAAATTCATAGACACGTAACCAAGGGAATAATGAATAGATGTGTGTGTGTGTTTGTGTGTGTGTGAGAGAGAGAGAGAGAGAGACAGTATCATAAACCTATTCAGTATATTTTAATATTTTTTTCTATTTAAGAAATATTCAATATGTTTTTGTTCATTTTTTAAAATTGTATTTCATTATTTTTTTATATCTAATATGATATTTTATTTGGTTTTTGCTAGTACTAATCTTGGATGTTAAAATGGTAGATTATTCATCAGTAATTTCTGGTATTTGTATTTTGTTAGTAGGTACTTATGTAATTTCGTGTTTTATTCCCTGATATAAGGATATTTGGAGTGGCCACTTTGCTGCTCGAGAAGAAAGCTTACCATTTTTAAGTCCACACAAATCACCCATTGGTGTTCACGATACCTTACTTCTCCAAGATCAGACCTATGTGCTATGTGTTTCTTTCGTTGTCGTTGAGTCAAGCAGGTGGTTTTACTTCTTTTTTCACACTTATCTCAAAGAGTAGAGCTGATAGAAAGAAACTAATTTCATATTTAGATTCAGCGCCCCAAATATAGCTAAAATCAGTTCCAAAATCCTAGGCACCAATTTTTTTTTCTTGTTGGCATGTGTAATCGTAACAATTATAGTTGCTATTCATTCTTGAACATTACCATCTAGTGGTGTTAAAATCTATTGTACACCTAGGCGATTCAATCAAACAAGTATGATATCAAATCGGATAGTTCAGAAATTTTGAATAAATCATACATTCATACCTATCGTTGAAAGTTTTCACTTTCATAAATTTATTAAATAAATAGTATAGTCGCAAAATTATTGAAAGCAAGAAATAGTCTCTTGAAAACTATTTAAAAGCAATCAGCAACTACTTTTGATGAGAAAATTCGTTAATAAATAACGTAGGTATGTCATAAGTATCAAGTTCTCGAAAGTGTCCGGTGTTTTGCAAAGAATATATACCTATAAATGTCCATAGCTAAACAATATTTCTTTGTAAACAATATTGACAGCTCTCATAAGACAAAACAAACAGATTTTGTTTAGAAGTTACATACGAAAGGACTACATATAGCTGTCCATGTGAAAAGCACTGAACGCTCAAATATATTCCTGCGACATTATAGAAAAAGACAGTTTTACTGGAATTGAAGTCGTTTAAATTGAAACGGTAGATCCGTTCGTATTAATGGAATCCGTGAAATCAAAACTTTTTTTTGATGCTAGTATTTTTTTAATCTGTGATATCTTATAAGATATTCATTTAAATAATATGGCGTGGGGTCAAATATTATCTAAATTAAGTGCCTAACCAATTTAAATTTGGAAAGATATAAACGATTACTGTCAATCATCTTTAGAAGATAGACACAATCTATCACGGTCTTTTCTATATGCCTTTTTAAGACCTACAATTCTCTACATCTCTAGTAGCTACATTATTTTGATGCATCAGTTTTGTATAAGTCGGCGTAAGCCATGTAAGCGCCCTAAAAGCGTCCTTTTACGACCTGATTACAAAACATCAGGATTTCTCTACTACATTTAAATTTTATATGAATAGATTTACACTTGAACCTTCCGGAAGAAATTCTCTAAATTATGGAGGAAACAGCATCAAAATCCATAGTGTAGTTTAGAAGAAGTAAGCGAACAAACAGACAGACGCGGTTAGCGAGTTTGAAGTTACTTATTTTATAATTGTAAAAGTATTATTTATTTCAAATAATGTACACAATAAAACAATAAAAACGTCAGAATTACTAAATTTAAAACTATAATTTAAAAAATCTGAAAATGATACCAAACTGATTATCTATTTTAATTCCATCAACAGGAATTATTAATACACAAATTAACTGATTCAGATGAATAATTGAGTCATTTATAATACCAATATATTTCTGAATAATAAATATTCTATTCAAAATAATTTTATGTATATACATTATATTATTTTTTTAATTCAATGTAAAAAAAAAAATACACTCGTATTTATTTTCTGAAGTGTTGTAATAAGGAAGTATGAACTAAGCGAGAGCAATGAGAAACGTGCGTGAGACCGGGGCAGTGACTGCAGGTAGTTGGCGTGCGAGCCGCTAGATGGCAGCAGCGGTAGCGCTGCAGCTGTGTTCGCGCTGATCAATACCTCGGCACTTGGCTGATCCGCTCCGCGGTTTACAAGCGCTCACACACGGCTCCGGCATGGGTCATTCTCACTCCGCAGGAACTTGTGTGCGATTCTAGTATCATGCAGACTCATGAGCTCATGCTAATGGATGTTTCAGTCTCACTTAAGCCTTCGGGGCGTTCCGTACGACGAAAAGACCCTCAATCGTTACCTAATAAAAATATTCTAAATTATAATATGTAGTCTATTAACTTTCTTTTTATTTAATTTAAATAATCTTTACTGACATACCAATAACAATGAATTCAACCGAAGTTGGCCACGTAACTAGTACGTTATTTTTTAAGTACCTACATACCTATTTCTAAGTACATAATTAATGATTTATTTTGTGATTACACCTTTATATCATAGCCAAATCAATGTATATTTTAAATTGTCGCTGCCTATTCAACTGGCTAAATGGTAAAACTAATATTAACATAATCATTTAGTAACTTACTAATTCACAGAGACCTGCAAAATTCGCGGATTCATTTCGTGATATGCTACAATTCAAATAATTATACCTTAGCGCTGCTTCTGCAATTGGTTCACTGTTATTCTGGAGTAATGAGGGCCAATTAGAGATCCTCGCTCAAAGAAGTGTCGAATCACAGACACTCGGTCGAGACGACTCACAAGTCAGCAGCCAATGAACAGGCGGCATTTGCCCGAGTGTGTAGAGTGTAATAGAGTCTATCCTGGTGGTCATTGAATCCGCGAATTTTGCAGGTCTCTACGGGAATTCATTTTTGTTGAGTCACATTTCTTCCCCAATGAAAAATAAGGCTCTACTTGACATTTAATGTTGTCATTCAACATTTAATGATGATTTCTAATCCCGCCATATAATACTATTTTCTTAAATAATGTTTTTCATCAAACAACATGTTATCTTTCAAAATAAACGGAATAATGATACGCCGTGTAATTTTATGATAGGGTAGGCTTCGAATTAAAGACAAAACATGCGGCAATAGCTCTTGAGTTATAAGAAAAAATCATTGCAGACATACGTTTTAAATATGTTATATATATATATATATATATATATATATATATATATATATATGTATATGTTATTTGGTATCTAATGTGAAAACTACTTGAAATGTATTTGGAGAATAGTATCAATACACACTTAATTTTTAACACATTTATTTATTATGTAATAAATGCACAGTAGTAAATTAAGATTTGTTTTTAGGAAGTATTTACATACTGATTACAGTCTTTTAAGCAAAAACAAATATACAAACATATAAGTACTTAGTGTTATAATAAGTAATTAAAATTTTTAGGTTAATGTTTTTGTAATGCCTTAGAAGTAAGTATAACTTCTAACGTGTGCGGAAACTTCATAGTATTAACTGTTTAGTGAATTTTAACAAGATGGGCAGTATTTTAATAAAATTCCTTGTCGAAATTCAAGTTTAGAGCCAGGATTTTTCTAATAGTTTAAAATTTCCTGTTGTTTCTTTTCTGCGTTTTATGATAACGAGTAACGTTTGCGATTCGGACAGCAAATTATAGTGGCGGGCGCAGATATTATGAGTGTAATTCACATCCAAAAATTTTGGTACGTATTTGAAATGGAATATTTTATTTATTAGTTTATTTATCACGCCCAGTATCAACTTAAAGAATTATATGTTAAAATATCGTGTCTGAGTTTAGTATAAGTTTATTTGCAACATGAACAACATGGGAAGATGGATTTGCCTTGTTACCGAGGTTAGATGTAAACATATCAGTAGCGAGTACTGAAAGACTAGCTAAAAAAATTTTACAATAAAATGGTGTTATTTCTTAGTGCGACAAAATAATGATTGTTTGAAAGGCGTACAAAACATTATTACCAATTAGCAGCAGACTTCAAATCTACCGTCCACTCTCGTCACGTGTTCTCTGCGCTGTTAGAAATTTCATTAAATTTAAGGACTTAACAACGAATAATGCGCCTCAAATACACGAAGGCTATTCGCAGTTGTAGGTAACTGGAGCTTAGTAAAAACCACGGGGTATTCCGACTCCCGTGTTTTATGTTTCGTTTGTAAACACGAAAGTGAAAGGAAGAAGAGTCTTTCTGATGTTGATTTGACAAGGATTTGAAGATTTTTTAATACTCCTCGATGATTTTACCGAATCAATGTTTAAAAAAAATAAAACCCTGAACTCGTAAATTTACATTTACATTTTACATTTAGGCCTACATGACAACAACTGTATCACTACAAAATAGTGTTCGCAGTAGTACTGGGTTCAGATTCTAAACCAGGCATTTATGCTTCAGTAGTTAAAGTTATTTGGAAATAGTTCCCTGAATATTTTTCCAGTTTTAACTGCGCACATTATTAAAAATAATAAAACAAAATAATATCAAAATATTGAATATTCGGTTATATTTTACGTGGTTTAAAATAAATATACCTGGATGAAACATCAATTAATCACTTAGTATAATCTCAAAAACGTAATTCATACGTGCAAAAATAACCACAGCCGTGTGTTCTACAAATTTACAATATCTTTCTTGTAGTATTACGAACTTATTTCTTGGCAAATGCTTTCTAAGTACAGTTTTTTTTTTCTTTGGGGACTGGTTTAAAAATTAAAAAAATTAAAAACAGCAAAATTGCAGCTTGTTTCAAAGAACTGGACTGAGATTTGAGAAGATCTGGGTTTTAAATTGTGGACCAAATATCCTCATTTACACTTTTAATTGGTTTTCGGAAGTCACTATAGGCAAGTGCTACAACGGTTTTTAACGTAA
Organism: Bacillus rossius redtenbacheri; assembly: GCF_032445375.1. Classification (NCBI taxonomy): domain Eukaryota; kingdom Metazoa; phylum Arthropoda; class Insecta; order Phasmatodea; family Bacillidae; genus Bacillus; species Bacillus rossius. The sequence goes on from NC_086336.1 coordinate 62,212,266, forward strand.
GCCACAAGCTGTTAGCTCCCCAAGTATCTTGGACTGTATTGTGAGTGTTTCCATCTGATAGCCTCGCTCTGTGGCGCTCCTGTGGGAGGCACGATGATCCCGATGCACTCCTAACATCGTTCCTAACCTCCCTAATAAAAAAAATGTGAGCGAGGCTTTCAGTACTCCAGAGATATTTAACATATAACCTCGGTAACGAGAAAATTCGTGCGTTCTCATGTTGCAAATACACTTATTATACAAAACTCGGACACGAAATGTAACGTAGAATTCTTTGAAATAATGCCGTACGTGATAAATATACGAAAATTGTGTTTTCAGCTACATTTCTGGACGCGAATCACGCGTTGTTTCCGCTATCGCCGCTAGAATTCGCTGCCGGAGCAGATATGTTGGCTATTGAATCATTCCATTTTCAGAGCGAAATTTTATACTATGTAATTTAAAGGATCCGATAAAAACAAAAAATAAATTTAAAAGAAAAAATTAAACCTCGGCTATGTACCTGATTTTCAATAAGGAATGTTATTAAAATACTGCCCATCTTGTTAAAATTCACTAAACAGTTAATACTATAAAGTGTTTCTTTTGGCTTTGTGGACTTTGGTTCGCGTCATCCTCCACAGGTGGCAGCACCGTTTTTATTTATTTCCGTTCCTTTACTCCCACCAAATGCTGTACGCCGAGAGCTAAGATTTTACACATAAAAGAAGAAGAGAGATAACAGTTTTTTTTCCCCCCCTTAAAACGTAAGTACCTACTCTTGAAAATCAGCTAAACCATATTTTTGATTATGAGTGTTTAAAAACTTCAGGAAATTCGTTAAAATGGCCTGTCGAAGAGCTAATTGTTTTTCCAAATTTCGGACCCCCTTTTTCACTGGGAGGTTTAACACCACCACCCGGAACCCACCGGTCATCTGCCCCTCCCCAGAACTGAAAGCTGAGTACGCCACTGGGTCCTCGATGTCGACTGGAAGTGAAGCCCCTCCCTTACACGCACATGTTTCTTCGGTAAAAAAGCAGCAATTACAATAGCTTTACGTCTGATCAACTTATTGCCTCTTATATATCGCAAAATGTTAAAACATTTTCACCTTCAGTTTATCGAAGAACACTGGTTACAAACTATCCAGGGATCTTTGTAAATTTACAGCTATCTTTGTAAATTTACGAACCTAAGAGTTTACTTACTTTGAACATAAACACAAAATAATAATATTTGTATATTAACAAATATTCAAATACTGATTAAGTCTACAGTGAGAAAACTTTTTTTTTTTTTCAATGTGTGTGTTTACCTTTGTTAAGAACTCAACGTACAACTCGGAAGTCTAAATGAAGCGAAGTTTCTGTCACTTGAAATTACGAAGACCTCTTTGTTTATTTAAGTTAAATTATTCGTTAAAAAGTCAGTAAAATGTATTGTAATTTCTAACAGTGCATAGAAAAAAACATTCTAATTGGTGCAAACGAACGCTGACATATCCCGCCGGCCAATAATTGAGACACTGATTGCAAAAAGCCACTTATTTCAGTTCACTGTACATTTGGACATGAGTGAAGCCGAGACACTGGACACCAGCATTAGCATGCAACGTATACATATTTTCAAAAAACTGCATTTCGAAAGGGTTGAGTGAGCGAACCTCTTAAGTGAGAGTGCCCCGACGAAGGTTAGAATGTACAGCAGACATCTCATGTCTATGGGCGTGTATTTACGGCGAAATAATCTGAGCAGGGTTTGCTGGTTAATATCAGCACAATTCAGCAAATTCGCATTCAAAAAAATCCAGAACGCGTGTCTAAGATAAAGCTTTCAATTTTATGGAAGCAGGGACATTTAACTAATGCCCTGCGAACAACAAATTGGTTGAACACGGGGAAAAAAAAAAGAATGCTATTCCGTTTTACACCTCAGTTCAAAGTTGTAATCGAATAAAAATCCTCCACAATATCCAACAGATAAGCTTGTCAGATTCAGTTCCGTTCATCCATCACAACACGAGAAATAAGAACTTCGTTTCAGGTGCCCAAAATTCATAAATCAGTTTACAAACACTCTTTCATCTACATGGCGAGTAAAATTTGGAATGATCTAACTGGTGAGCTAAACCATATTTCACTTGAATATGAGTCCTTCTTACTGCAAAACCAGTTTAATAAATGACAATGTTAAATTTCTGATAACTGATTTTTATACTAGCCTATTTATTTTATTGTAGGTATTTTATTAATGTGTAGTTGACCTAATATTTAATTACGTATTCACAGGATTTTTTTTTGTTTTGTCACGTACGAAATGTAAACAGTCAAGAGATGAATTTGGTCGTGAATGAATGAATATATAAATAAATCGCTCATTAGACTACAATAACGTTTGCCCGTATCAGCGATTACTTCCTTGTGATTGGCGGCCGTCTGCAAGAGAAGTCATCGCCCTGTTTTTGGCCGGGGCCATTCAGGACGCGTTTGCTTCCGCACTGGATGTCTGTGATTGGTCTGCTGGCATTAGAGACATGTACTATCCACGAAACACAGACAATGCTACAAAGATTTTTAACACGCAGCTGGTCTTGGAAATCTTCTCGCGAAAAGTGCATGGCTCTAGAGTTATGTCACACTGATCCACCTGCATTTCAGGCGTACAACAAGTTCACGACACCGACTTCACGCAAAACTGCAGTGCGACTTACGTCCACGCCCCGCAGCGCAGAGTGTGGCTAAGTGAATCGACAGAGCCTGACAAGGCAGGCAGAGGAGTTTAAAACATCTTCCACAGGGATTTCAACCCAACCTCCCAAATATTAATTATCCGATTTCCTTCACATTTCCGACAGTTTGCAGTTAACAGACTCCCACCGTGAATAGCGTGGGTTAGAACTCGGGTGCTACCCTGCAAAATAAAACTGAACTCTTTAATACCATCTATTAAACTCCGCGTAGTTTTACCACGACTATAACCTAGGTAAAGGATGGCATGCTGACGCCTGGGACTTCCGTGTTGGTCCTAGGTCCGACTGCCAAGGAGGCCCACAGCTACTCTGATGACGAGACAGTTTCAGGCGTAACCACTCGCCGTCGCCGTGTTGAGCTGATTGTAGCAACACGAAGAACAGAAAGAAATAACAAGGTGGCGTAATACATCATTTGCAGATCCCAGACGAGTAACACTGGAAGATTGAAGATAAAGTAGGATGGGTAACACAGAAGACTAGTTTGAGTAAGGAACTTGATAACCAAGAGTGAAGAGGTAAAAAAAAATAATTGGAGAAGGAGTCAAATATGAAGAACAGAAGAAGTGGGACGTTAGCAAGAGAATCATGGAGTTAAAGCAAACATAACTGAAGAGCGAAGATGATGAAGAAGGTTAAATTGAGGTAGAAACAAGATAATTGTGTCTGAAGTGACACCTGGAGAAGAAGGCATAGAAGATCTGGAGGAATAAAAAAAATTGTGGGAATCAAAACAATGTTAGTTAAAGAATAAATAATAAGATGAGAGAATAATGAAAGTAATTGAACAATATTAAAATGAGTTAATAAATGAAAAAAAAATGAAATTTTGAGAAGTAGGTACAAATGCAGTGGGAATTCATTATAAACAAAAGAAAATTATGTGAATAACAGATAGACGCATCGTAATAAGCAAATATAGAACTAACCGAAAACATGAAATCCCCTTTTGCAAAACTAGACAGTAAGTTGTAATCATGGAACATTGAAAAAATTCAAGATACGGTTTTCTTCAAACCCTTCTCAGTATACGCAATAGGTATGGAAAATCTGTACGCTGTATTGGTGACCGTCCGCAAGAGAATCAATTGTCTCATTGGTTCCGGTTCATTCACGACGCGTTTATTTCCGCGCTGGATGACTGTTTCGTGATCGATGACTGATTCGTGTACCTGTGGTAAACATGCGCCTGAAAGAATCGACCGATCACGGAACACGGACGATGCTACACTGTGAGAAGGGTCACTGACCGCTGGAACGTACAGTCCGTCTGCTAGCGACCGTCTCCCCCCCTAACCCCCTCACCCAAGGGGATTGATAGCGAACCCGGCTCGCCATTGGCCGCAGCGAAACTCAATATGCGTCACGCGGCCGGCACACGGGATACGCAAACAAAAGAGAGCCGACGGCCAGAGAGGTAACATGTTCATCACGTGTGTTAATGATCGGCGGTTGAAAGGGAAATTGATAGGCGGCGCGGGTGCGAGAGCGGTCTAAGCGCCCGGAGCGCTCCATGCGGCGCTGACGAGTAGTGCTTACTTCAGGTAGACGTGTTTAAGGGGGTGCCTCCCATTTCAGGTCATGATTTTATATTTATATTATTCACTGATCAACTTTTAGACTTTTTCAATTGTTTAACTTAACACGAAATGAAAAATATATACAGCGCATACTTTTTTTTGCATAATTAGCTGCCAAAGTTACAATTTTAACGTTTTTGGGTTGCACAAATATGGAGAACTTAATTTATTGCACAACTGAAACTTTTTAGGTTTGACTGCAATGCACAAATATGGAGAACTTAATTTATTGCACAACTGAAACTTTTTAGGTTTGACTGCAATGCCACTGGCTGCTTCATGATATGGTTTGCATTTCTATCACAAAAACTCGTTTCATGTTTCTTGGCTGTCAAAATCGTAACATAGTTGAGAATTTTTTGAAATGCCAGGTAAAATTAATTAATATTTTCTAAAAGAAATTCAAACCATTTCTTGAAATAGCCAGTGGCATTGCAGTTAAACCTAAAAAGGTTTCAGTATTAAATTTAATTCTCCTTATTTGTACAACCCAGAAACATTAAAAATGTAACTTTGGCAGCGAATAATGCAAAAAAAAATATGCGCTGTAAATATGTTTCATTTCGTTTAAGTTAAACAATTGAAAAAGTCTACAAGTTTATTTGTAATTACTGTAAATATAAAAACTTGACCTGAAATAGGAGGCACCCCCTTAACCTTAGCGTGGATTTACACGCGGTCTGGACGTGTTCCGTTCGAAGCCATTTCTCATCCGACCTGAACAGGTTGGCAAAAAGCAGTTCGGAACGACATATCTTCTACACAAGCCTCTGAATTGGCTGTTGGGTGTTGAGAGTATAAACAGTTCTTTGCGAAAAATTCAAGATGGAGAATGTACATGGCACAAGTTCGTGTAATATTTTACCGACTGCATAAAAAAAAAGTTTTAACAAGTAAATATTATATTGTTTTAAAATTGATGCTGAATGTAACAGACGCACACTTTCTCAAATAAATAGGATCCACAACACATTCATTCGATGATACTGGAGTAGAACACTTTATACCAACTGCAGTGTAACCGTACATTTTCGCGTTTGTGAACATGATTACTTAAACTGGCTCACCTGAAGTTCAGAGTTTCGTGTAACCGCGCCCTTTGATCGCAGTACGGAGTGAGTGGTATGAAATGTGACTGTTCGGTAGAAAAATACCAACATCAAACGTTAACTTTTAAAATATGAGAAAAACATAAACATGTCTTAATATAATAATATATTAATAACTTAATGAAAAAAGTATTTTACGAAAATTCTTAGTTTGGAAATTATGGAATGGTGTATTAACGTACTGTCGTACTGTGAATAATGGCTAATTATTATCCTTTGTAATAATTTTTGCCAATGTTGAAACAAGCATGGCTGCTAAAACAAAATAATTTACATGTTTATTAAACACAAAACACGTGTTTATAATGTAATAAATGTTCATCGTCCAAGAAACTGCTCTCTAAGAGAATGTTGCATTTTTCGGCAAAATTACAACCAAAAAATTTCCTGTGAGGTGAATACCCATTTCTTTTCCCAGCACTCACTTGGGTAAATTGTTTACAATATTATTGTTATGTGCAATATATAAATTTAACCGTTCGTAATAATATTATTTTGGAAATGTAATAAAAATAACATTCTGCTACTTGTAAGGGTCGCATTTTTAAAATTAAATTCTCGTCATGTGAATGATTTGTACACACAAATTAACATCCATTCGTTTAAGTTTGATAACAAGGATTCACTAAATATTGACACATTACGTTCGTGGTAACCTAAAACAAGTGGTTAATGAAGATCACTAAATAAATGTAACATCCATTTTATGAGTAGGCCTACGACTTTATTGTGACAAAGAAGTTGCAAAAGAAAAATATATATTTTTAATTTATAATAGTATATTTTGTAATAATTATTTTTAATATCCCGTATTTTATTTTATTACTTATGTGCCCTCTTGTTTCACAGGTTGAAGCAAAGTGCATTGCATTTGCACGTATTTGCACGTTGTTTATATTTTAATGTGGTTTCCATAACATAAATATTAATTCTTTATGAAAGGTATGTTAGGTGAGTATATCCGCCATTTTGGATTGTGTCGTCACGGTGGCCATATTGTATGACCGTGACATTGACCTTTGACCTTGACCCCGGCTGTCATCCTGAATTCTGAGGTCATGTCCTCCATCTTGTTTTCGTCTGCTGGAGGCCGCCATCTTGATTGATGTCATGTCTGCCATCTTGTTTTATTCTTTTCTGCTGGAGGCTGCCATCTTGGATACCGCCATCTTTGTTTCTGCTGCTTGTTCCAAGAAAGCATTTCCATCGTTCTGTCTCATGCATGTAAGGTCGATGTGCCTTTACCTACCAATGTTGTTGTCCCTATCGACTTAGTAAATTTAATTTTTTATACAAAATACATTGGAAGCTAGGTGATTTGAACCTTGACAGCCCGGATCTCTGGGTTGGGTAACACACGCCTTTAACCGCAGGGCCATCTAGTCATTTGCCAGAAAGAATTAAATAAGGTACATACATTAAAGAATATAACACTCCTATTCTGACTTGTTATTTTTTTTAATGATAAGGAATAATATCATCCCCTTCTAGAGGGTGCTGCCGCTATATTATTTTTTAAACTTGCTACATCGTCTGCTAGAGCGTACTGCCATCATCTTATTTTTAGTACACGATACCAGAAGTGCTAGTGTCACATAGTGCATACATCATCTGCTCGAAGGTGCTGACTCCATTTTGGTTTAATTTTTACCAGCTAGAGTGCCAATCATCAGACCATCGTGGCATCGGCCATCTTGTAGGCCATCTTGGCCGCCATCTTGAAAATTATTTAATTATTAACCTAGAAATTTTGAAAATATTGCAAAAATAATATAAAAAATTAATAATTTCTTAAAAATTAAATTGATTTACATCTTTGGTTCGATCCCTGGGTGATGCAAAAAGGTATTTTTAGGTAAAAAAACACTTATTTAGATAAAAATGGTCAAAATCTTAAAAGCGACTTAAATTCCTCATCCACCAGCCGCCAGTAAGCTGCCGATGCCATCTTAGGGGCCATATTGGAAAATTGTATTACTTAACCTAGAAACTGGGTAGAAATTCCAAAAATCATCAAACAATCCGCAATGTATACTGATTGATTCTATCGATTCATGTCCTTGGCTCGATCCTGGCTCGATTAAAAAATTTATTTTAGGTAAAAAAAACAACACTTATTTAATAAAACATCGTCAAAATCCTAAAAGCAGCTTTAATCCTTCATCTACCATTCTCCTGTAAGTCAATGATGACACATTGACCTTCATCTTGGAAATTCGTGTTAATTATCCTAGAAATTTTGATTTTTTTTTTTTACAAATTTAAAAAAAAAATTCACTTATTAATGCAATTATTGATTCGATTCATTTCGGTACTTGGTTTGATCCCTGGTCGATACAAAAAGTAATTTGTTTTAAAATATTTATATGATTAATCATACTCATGCAAACAAGGACCTCTACCGGCTGAATAAATATGCTACTCGATATCACTACACCTAAAATGGAGGCTGTTTTCAGTTCACTTAATTTTTTAAATTAGAGTGCTAACTACATGCATATAGGCTAAGTGTCTCCGAACCACGAAGCCAGGCCATGTACAATGTCAGGAATATAGACCAAGCGTCTCCGAATCGCGGGGTATATCTTTCAAACAAAATGAAGATATTTCAAGCAGACAAGACAAGATTCTTCGAACTGTCTGAACTACAGTATGGGTAGAATCTACAAGCAAATAGACCAACTAACTTTTTTTCTAAAACAATTTTGATACGATCAGCATTTACTGCAAGGAATAAAAAAAATTCAAAAATGCAAACAAAAAATTTATTCATCTCTTAATCAGCATCCATCGGGTCAGCTCAGTAGCAACGAGTCTATTGACAGTGTCATGGCTGAAGTAATCTTGGCAGCATGCAGGGTTGCCAATAGCCCGACGTTTGTGTCACACAAAGGTTGGCCGTGGCAGCATGCAGGGTTGCCAATAGCCCGGTGTCTATGTCACACGTGGGTGGACGTGGCAGCATGCAGGGTTACCAATAGACCGGTGTCTATGTCACACGAGGGTGGGCGCGGCAGCATGCAGGGTTGCCAATAGCCCAGTGTCTATGTCACACGAGGGTGGACGCGGAAGCATGCAGGGTTGCCAATAGCCCGGTGTCTATGTCACACGAGGGTGGACGTGGCAGCACGCATGGTTGCCAATAGCCCGGTGTCTATGTCACACGAGGGTGGACGTGTCAGCATGCAGGGTTGCCAAAAGGCCTCGCGGCTCTGACGCGGCTAGGTGGACTCGTTCCCACGGCGCTGCGTGTTACTGCCGGGGCGCGTGACGTATGGCCCGGCCTGAGACATGGCATTTGTCAGACGCGCAGCTGCGGGATTCAGGATGGATCCCCTTTTGTCCACCCCAAGCTTAGCCGTGTTCTTAGGCTGGTATTCCAAGAAACAATAAGGGTTGAAGATTGAACATGCTACACTTGTACCCTAACCGTATTCCTATTGCACGATAGGATACGGCCAGTTTTTATTATTTTAATGCGCCAATGATAAAAACTGGGATGGGGGGGGGGGGGTTTATCAAACACTTGGGGGTGATAAGAAAAAAAATACACAATATCTAAAAATTTTCATTAGTTGACATTAATTGGTCCGAATATTTAGTGTTAAATTTGAATTAAAACACGTTTTTTATAATCTTGTTGGACACTATAAAATTCAGTCCCCTAGGTAGTTATCTATTTTGGAGAAGGGGAAGACGATTGTTGGTTTAAGCCTTTCAGTCTATTCGTCCACTGAAGTAAACAATTCACATATCAATGATACATGGAGTTTATCAAAAATTGAATGTGTGGGCTAAGGTGTACCTCTACATTCGAATGGTCATCATACTTTAAGGACATGAAGCAAATAAATTTTATTTTACTTTTATTAATCATCATAAAATAATTATATATATAATTATAATAATAATTATAGCGTAAAATTATTACCATATCATAAAAGGAAATTTGTAGGTAAAGTCGGTTTACGGACGATAATTTTAGTGATAACGTCATAGGAAAACATTGATAAAAAATTGCATACTTTTTAATTTTCAATTATTATTTACAGTTATTTGCAAATTTAATTTCAATAATTTGTTTAAATTTAATCACGAACAATTAGTTCAAAAGCCCGCCTTAACCTGTTTGATATTTTAGAAGATTTTCTCGCACAGTGGTTGTGCCGGTTCTTGCACGCTTGACTCAGGCGGAACGTGACAATTTTTCGTGCGTGCAGCCGGGCGTTCATCGATTTATAAGACGTTATCAAGTCAAAAATAGTTTTATTACAATAGAAATTAAATTAGGTTTGTATTAGGAAATGAAATAATGTGACTGAAAAGGTTAAGGGATAATCATTAGGTGTTACCAACATGGCGCCGACCACGAGCAGCGAGTAGAAAGGCGCGCGCAGACGCGACCACGTCCTGGCGGAGCAGAAGTGGCAGCGGAGAGACGCCACTGCGGTGGGTTGCGCTACTCTCGCTACCCTCGCTACTCTCGGCCGCAGGTACCGCCGCTCGCGACGTTTGTTTGTGGGACGTCACGCTCGTTATTTATCGGGAGGTGGAGGGGGGAGGGGGGGTTGTCGCGCCCGCCCCGGCATGCCTCGCCCCTCGGGGACGTTGTTAGGCCCCCACGACTCTTAGTGAAATCGTCAGAAAACCCCCGCCATCTCTCTCTCTCCCCCTTCTCCACCTCTCCCTATCCCCTCACCACGACATACAACATCAGCGCGCGCTTTCCCGGGCGCGGAGTCGCGGTAGTTTATGTCCGCCTCTGCCGCTCGGGCGAGTCCGCCGGGACTCGGGTGTCTCCGCCAGCCGGCCCGAAGCACATCGGTATGATTGGACAGGAATTAAACCCGGGTTCTCCTGGCTTTGTCGAATTATATATTTTCTGTATTTTTTTCAATCATTCAATTAAAAATGGAAAAGATTGTTTACACCAAATCTCAAGAAGAAAATATAATTTATGTAGCTATATGTTCTCATATATAAAAATTAGGCCTACATCATATGCAACAGTATTTATGGGAAAAGGACCACGGCCTAATTGTATGTTACGTTGGCTGTATATAAAATTAAATGCAATATTTAATGCGAACAAGCATAAACAATAAGCAGGTATCCGGGCTTACGAAACACCGCTGACATCTTGTTTTGCCTCTCTAACGCATGCGCGATTCCACACTCATATATGTATGCAGTTTAGCTATGTTTTTAGCTATTCATTTCTTCTGCAACTTTTCCCTTGGCCATCATCTTTCGATTCCTATCCAAACATTTTTATTATTCACGTTCCAAAAATACGTAAAGAAAATGTTATAAATTTGGCTAATTTTTTCATTAATATACATTTAGGTATTAAATTCGCGAATACGCTATTCAAGATTTTTAAAAAAATAATAATAATGACGTTGGTAAGCCGCGTCAAAGGCGAAGATTCCATCGACGTTTTGGTCGACTTTGCAGTCGCAATATTCAAGGCAGCAGTTACCTACTGAGATTATTGGAAATTTTCTTGTCTTTAAATACTCTCGCCTGAAAGGGGAGGGGAGTGTTTCCTGATTGGCTGCAGCTGTAGGTCAATCAGAGCCTTCCTTTCTTCTAGTTGGCTGGTAGGTTTGGCCAATCTGAGTTAAGCGGGAGAATTTACAAGAACCTCAGTAGGTAACTGCTACCCTGAAGATGGCGACTGCAATTTTCAACCCAAACGTTGGTAAAATATTCGTGGCTAGAACCCAAAAGCCAAGCATCTCCAGACAATGTCCGCTAAATCCTGCGATCCTTATGAAAAAAAAAAGTTTTTTTTAAAGAACTGTAAAATATAAATTATAATAAATATTGTATCTGCTTAAAGATAAGATAGTCAGAAAGCTGAGCCTCTAACTTTGAACGCCATTATGAGGAGAGAAAAAGTGAGCAAATCTTTAAGTACTCGCCAGAGCAACGAGCAAATTCATGTGTTCTCATATTGCAAATACGTTTATAATATAAAAATTCGTGCACTAAATTTAACGCAGAACTAGTTAAAATAATGCTGAGCGTGATAAATGTAAACAAATTGTATTTTCAACTACACTTCTTTGGCGTGAATCACACGTAATTTCCACATCCGCCGCAAGAATTCGCCGCCAGTAAAGCTACGTCGACTATGTATCTAATAATTCTATTTGCAGAGCGAAAGGTTAAATTATGTAATGAAACGGCTCCAATAAAAGAAGAAAAAAAAATTGAAAAAGACACTAAACCTCGGATTTGGACCTGATTTTCAACAAGGAATTTTATTAAAACTACTCTTCATCTTGTTAAAATTTACCAAAAAGATAATTTTATAACGTTTCCCTTTGTCGGGCAGCCTTCTTTTCACAGACGAGAGAGCCAAACGCCCGATCGTGCATCTTTGGTTTTTTTTTGTTCATTGTAAATAAATATGGCGGTGTTGATAAAAGGATACTAATGGTCAATTAGGTTAGGTTATCTACATTATAAATGCTTTAAAACAATTGTGGACGGTTGATTTGGTTAGAATAGCTACAATAAAGATACGGAAAAAAACATGAACTTCGGGGAACTCTACCGTCTGTGAAAAGAAGGCTGTCCTTTGTCTTTGTGAACTTTGGTTCGCGCCATCCGCCGCAGATGGCGACAGCGTTCCTCACGCAGATACTCCCGCCAAATGCCGTGTAGCGAGGGCTGCGACGCTGTGTCGGCGGAGGGCCCGGAGCTGGAGGAGAGCGCGGGGACAACTGCAGCGACGGCAGTTAAGAGTCTGAAATACGGGATTGTCAAGAGACGCGGGCCCGCCGGCCGCAATGATTAAACGCTCGCCTAAAGGAAAGGTCGCATTCTAAACGCGCGTCCGGGAAGAAGAACTCGACAAACAAAAGACAATATATATATTTTTTGTGTGTGTGTGAGGGGGTTGACAATGTCTGGGGAACATAACTCGCCGTGTTTCGCCCATTAAACCTGGGGGTCGCTCCCCACGACAAGATGCTTGAGGGGGGGAAAGGGGGGGGGGTCGTGCAGGTAGGCGCCCCTGGAATGTACCCCGCCTGGGACACCAGTGTTTTTAATGAGGGGCGGTTTTGGGGGTGGGGTGGGGGGGAGTTGAAGATCGATTGATTCGTTCGGGAAGTCGCGAGAGGACGTCTGCTCCTGGTGCGCTCATTAACTAAGCGGCTGGGCGCGCGGGCGATAGGTACGACTTTGGCCCGTGCGTCGCGCGTCTCGTCGCCTCTACGGCGACTCGCCGGGACTTCGAGACGTTGTCTTTTCTCTCTGTGGCGTGATGATTAACTTAAAAAAAAAGTGGTGAGAATGTCTATGTACCTAGCAAATGGTCCGTCTAAACAAACTAGATTTTTGAAGTAGATTCCTGTCGTTCGCGGCCATTGTCCAATAAACTATCTTTTCTTTCGAGGTTGTGAGCCGCGTCGTTGTGATAGTTTGTACCGACGTTTCGCTCTGTATTCCCAGCAGGCATCTTCAGGGTTGAGAAAACAACACAGTGTCCCAGAACTCAACAATAAACTGAGAACAGTAAAATGGCAATTTAATTACGGTTCTGAATTTAAAAAAAAAATCACTTTTAAAATAAGTGTCGTTGTTTTTCAGCTGTAGGCTTTGTTTCAAAACTTTTAAAAAATCCCCAGCCTTTTAAATTATTAGCTAATGTGACTACAAATTTTTGTTACGCAAACATGATTAAACATACTATTGATAACAATTTTAAAAAAAGGCTATTATAATTTTAGGAAAAAATTCTTTGCATACTTATGCGGGTAAAATATTTAGCCTAATCAAGTCACTTTCTATATTCATGCTATAAAAATTTACTAAGTTTACTTAGTAGGTTATGTGAAAAGACGGATCAATTAAGCAAAGAAATTGCTAATTTAGCATGGTAATTTTTTACAGTATGAACAGTCAAAGTTATCCGATTAAAATATAGTGCCTCATAACTCTAGCAAGGAATTTTTTTACCCATAAGTAAAGTATGTTTGATTTCATCTTGAATTTGTATCAATACGACATCGTAATAAAAAATGTGTAGTCACAGTATCTAATTATTTGATGCAGGGTACTATTATTAAAGATTTTGAACATAATACTTGTATCTAAAAATCTACGACACTTATAGTTTTGGTTTTTGTGGATTCATAACAGTAATTAATCGCCAATAAACTTTTCTTGGCTTGTTAAGTTCTGGAACATTCTGTGTACAACCAATAGTTTATCGGACGTGTTAAAGTTAAAAGAAGGAAAAACAATAAACCACACAGTCGTGGATGTGAGAGTCCCCACCTAAGCTGACACGTTGTTCTTTCCGCTCACTAATTATATGTAGATTCAAAAGAGGAAACAGTTTAAAACAATCGCTCTGTGTGTATGTGTAGTTGGGGGGGGGGGGGGGGAAGGGCACATTGGGCAGATACGTCCAAAGCTCAACGATTTTTGTCGAAGGTGATTTGAATGAACAATGATTTAAATCTGACGGTGTAACATTGGTATATTTGCACATTTATTCGAAAAATCTGAAAGATTGTATCCTCTAACTCTAAAATTTTGTATGAGTCGAATGTATCTTTTTTTCGAAAGTAACATCACGGTTTGCTTAAAAGTTACATAATTAATAAAAAAAATATGCATCTACTTCGAATCTGAATAATTATCTTAAGTTGGTACAGATAGGTTCGCCGCTTAGACCATGTCCAGTGACGGTGCGAGGAATGGTCGGGTTGATGCCACACACTGCGACTGCACCAGAATCACGCTTATCCCTCTACTCGTGCGCGCCCGGACAGCTGCTGGCAAGAGTCGTTACTCGTTACTGACCGCCGGCCACTCTGTTATCTCCGTATCTGGCTACGACAACCCGGCTTCCTGTCGTAGCGCAACTGCTCTCGGTCCCTTGGCAAAAGGGGGGGGGGGGGGGGGAGGCCCAGCGAACTGGCACCACTTCCTGTCTGTGTGTGTGTGTGTGTGTGTGTTCCAACCCTTGTCAACTTTGGTCTCGCGATTCGCTTGCAACAGAACTGCTTGATCCGATGTATCGAAAGAAAGACTGTAGGCCATCACATGACACGGGCATACACCAAGAGTTTTTATTGGTGTGTAAACATCTTAGCTCACCTTACACGGCAATTTGGTAGGAGTAATTTCGTGAAAATGGAACGAAAGTCGATGAACGGAAATAAGTAGAGACTGGAGAATTTCGCGCTTTGGATGACCTCTAGGATAGACTCCACAATCCCCTACATACTCAGGCAAATGCCACCTGCTCATTGGTTACCGACTCGTGACACGTGTCAACTGGGACGCTTGCGATTCGATACTTTTTTGGTTAAAGGTATTTCATTGGCTCAAAGTCCTTCAGATAAACTGTGAGCCAATCAGAGAAGCAATATAAAGGTACCGTTGTTTGGATTCTATCATATCGTGAAATGAATCCGCGAATTTTTCCGGTCTCTAGAAATAAGAGACAATGTGCGCACGTGTAGCAACACAAAACCCGTATATAGTCACGTTAGTAAATACAGGGGACAAACCAAACGTATCGGTGCGCCAAATGAAACTTTATGATGGTGTAACTACCCTGGAATAGGTACTTTTGGTAAACTAAAAATATTCATACTAAATAGTATTTCCAAGTTTTAGAAAACGTAACAAAAGTGGCATCACTTTTCGATAGTACACAGTCTTCTTCACAAACTGTTGTTGTTCCGATGGCGCAGTGGTAGAACGCTTGATTGGAAATCTCATTGCATAATTATAGACGTGGTTCAAAACTCGTCAGTGGAAAACTCCTAGATTACTGCATTAAACAAAATTGTGCTTTATGCAAATATATATGGATAGGTACATTGTTTTTGTTAATTTTATTGCTATAATATTATTAAATACATAGCTCACTCCATTGGAGTGATTATTTCATACTAGGCAGACCTATGTTCTTTATTTTTAGTTAAAATAAAACAAGTTACGTTTGTTAGGAAATGAATGTCCATGAATTCGCATAGGTATTAAAAAATAAAATTATACAATACTACATATATCCTTTAAAACTGTTATATATATAATAGGATGAAAATTGGTGTACATAGATATTTAAACACGAAGAATATTCTCGTGATATCCGTTTAGCAATAACTCGCCACTAGACGGCGCTGCAGCGCATCAACTTCTATTCCGTTCAACCGATCGCCATAACAATTGGTATTTTGTGATGTTCTCTGCCCTTTATTTCTCAATAACAACAAATAGTGATTGTGACTGTGATTAGTGATTGCTGAGTTTAAAATGGAATATCATTACCGTCTGAAATGCTGGACATCTATTTGAATTACCATTATTTATTTTTGTTTGTTTATAAACAAATGAAATTTTTTTCAACTATCTTTGGACGTCTCGTCTGTCAATAAACATTACATGTTGGAAATTATTTTAAATGCCACGCAAAAAAAAAATTGAACATTGGCAGATGGACCAGAAAAGCGCGGCAACTGCCGGCCACTAGAGCTGCTAAAACATCTGAAGAGCGAGAGGCACGCCGGGAAACTGACCATAGAACAAGGAGAGAGGTATAGAAGTGCGACTCTTACATTGGAAACTGACACCATGTTTCGCTCGACATGTGACGATATCTGTTGGGTGCGCCCAGAACTACTAGCAAAAACACTCGGGATATGGGTTCTAATACAAAGTTTTAGGTTAATAACCGGATCAGAGCCTCTACTTCAAATATTAATAAAAAAAATGTATGCAATTTATCATCAATTTATACCAATGTGAATAATATAATCTTATCAATATTAGTAATTTTTTTTTTTTTTTAGAAATTTTCCCAAAATGCTTTATAGATTCTAGATTACATACAAACCATCCATTTTAGAAACACAGAGGCAAATAAATAAATCTTGGCAAGAAAGCGTCTGCCGGGTTTGCTAGTAATTTATAGTCGTCTAACGTGTGCAGATACTTTATAGTTCGTATTAATTTATTTAGCGAATTTAAACAAGTTGTGGCAGTATTTCAAAACAATCCATTGTCGAAAATTAGGTCAAAAGACAGGATTAAGTATTTTTCGAATTTTTTTTTCTTTTTTCAGAGACGTTTATGATTGAAAATTCCTTCTGTTTTCGTGTTGTTTAGTGCTACCATCTACGACTGATGGGGCCAATCAACGTTTATGATTCAGGCAGCGAATTCTAGCGGCGGGTGGAGAAAGCACGTACTTAAAAAACAAATATTAATCACACTCGGCGTTGAACAGTTGGACGCATTTTCATGTGTTTTTTTTTTCTAAGACCGGGTTTATGAACTACGCAAGAAACGCAGTAAAGCAAGTAACGCGATTACACGTTTGTTTGCAACATGAGAACACATGAATTCGCTCGTTACCGAGGTTAGATGTTTACACATCACTGGCCCGTACTGAAAGACTCGCTCATACATCAGTTGTTTGTATGAAAAAAAATTGGTTGTCTGTAAAGTCGGTTTACGGACGATAGTTAAACGTGACAACGTCATAACAAAACATTGATGAAATGATTGCATACTTTTATGAATAAAATTGAATCATTTTTATTGAATTATCACTATTTTGTATGGACACAAAGAAGGAGTAAAATGAAATCTACAATTTAATTGATAAATTTACTTTTATTTGCACTCATTAATTCAAATATGTTTATTACTTTAACGAACAGATTATTTTAACTATAACTTTTATACATGTTTGCTATTTAACTTCTTCCAATCTGTGATATTCTGTTAAGGATAGGACGATGATAGGAAAAGTAGGAAACGAATGGGAGTGTTTCAAGTTTAATGTGCCTCGAAAAAGTCAAATCGATGGTTGTTCCAATCGAGTGGAAGAGAGATAGATGCGGCGCAAGCGTACAATGAGCGTAACGGGTCAATGTGCGTAACGGAACAATGAGTCATCCTGTTTCGTGCTTGCAGCCGGCGTTCATCGATTTATTAGACGTCACGTCAAAAAATATTTCTTCTTTGGGATTTTGACCATTCGCCCTTTTTTTTACATTTTACCGGAGTGAATTTTCACAAACATTCTGGCGGCCATAGGCATATGATAGGTATGGACACGTGTCTGGCTAGTGTTTCATCAGCTATGAATGTAAATGTAAACAAGTGCAGGAACTCCTGTAGCCACATGAAAGTTGTTTTCCTGTACAGTTCGATTCATTTATCTATCGTTAATTTAATAACTATATTATAGGATGTGCCACAACTTAACGTCAAGCCGAGAACAGTGTTGATGGGCCACTTAATCACGGTTCTGAATAAAATAAAATTATATTTAAAAAATTAAAAAATAAAAACAGGCTTTAAGTGTTGTATGAACTACTTAAAACGTAATATATATATATATATATATATATATATATATTTTTTTTTTTGAATTTAAGTAATTTGTAAAACAGCGAAAGTATTAACTACAACTCTACTTAACGAATTTTTTAATACATTAACATAAATTAAGAATAAGTTATAAACAAATTACCTACCTAATTTTAATGCAAAAAAGCGTAGGCTGCTCTCTTCTTTCATTTTCATAATGACCCTATCCTAACGAATAGCCATTTGCGGTAGAAAATTTTAGACAACTGATATCAAGCCCCCCACGATTTTTTCATTAAAATTGTTTTGTGTATTACTTGATTCTTATTTGTAGCGTATGCATGAATTTTTTTATAAAGAGCTGTAGTTAATTCTGTAACTGTTGAACAAATTACTTAAATTTAAAGATTAGTTAATAATTTTTATTTCATACAAAAATTAAAGTGTTTTTTTTTTTTTTAGTTTAAAAATATTATTTTATATCTTTTTTACTTTTTAACTGATATTGAATTATTTTTTTTATAATTTCCTCAAATCGCTTTAAAATATCAATTTTCAAAGTCATGAAGATTTCAGGGGCAGTTCCCCCCCCCCCCCCCCCCCCCCCCCCCCCAAGGTGGTCCGATGGTGCCCGAAGGCCCCAGAAGCACGTCAATATTAACGTACTGTTATTATTTATGTGGGGAGAACTACTGTGTTGGAGCTTTCTTCTTTTCCGGGTAACGAATATAGCATTCTTGCTGCTTTCTTCATCTTCTGGTAATGTATATTACATTGTAGATGCTTGCTTAAACTCCTGGCAACTGATATTGCATTGTTGATGCTTTCTTCATGCCTCACAATGGATATGGCATTGTTGATGCGTTCTTTATCTCCTGACAATGGCTATTACAATAATTTTAATGCTTTCTTAATATATTGGCAACAACTGTTGCATCGGTGGTGCTTTCTTCATCTCCTGTCAATGGCAATTGCATTGTTGATGCTTTCTTCATCTCCTGGCAATGTATATTGCATTGCTGATACTATCTTCGTAACATCTTCATGGAAACTGCTATTGCATTGTTGATGCTTAGTTCATCTCTTGGCCACATCTATTATATATTTGAGGCGTTCTTCATCTCCTCGAAACATATATTACATTGTTGATACTTTATTCAACTCCTGACAATGGCTATTGCATTGCTGATGCTTTCAGCTTCTTCTGCATTGGCTATTGAATTTTTGACGAGTTATTTATCTCCAAGAAATGGCTAATACATTTTATAATGCTTTCTTAATCTCCTAACAATGGCTATTGCGTTTTAGATGCTTTCTTCAGCTCCTGGCAACGACATTAGAAGTTTAGATTCTTTATTAATTTCCAGACAATGGATATTTGCATTGTTTGTGCTTTATTTATACCCTGGCAATTGTTATTACATTGCTGATACTTTATTCGTCTTCTGGCAAATGGCTATGTCATTTTTAATGCTTTATTCACTTTCGGATCTAAATCCTGCATTTCTTTAATTATCTGTGCAATCACATTGATGCAGTATTGATTGGTTAAATGAATGTGAATTTGAAGACACTTGAAAACGGTTTATTCCATAATGGCGTTTTTGGTATTTACTATAATAATATGTTAGCTTATCATGTATATATATATATATATATAATTTCAATAGGTCACATTACCACTTTTAACGATTCGCTGTGCAAAATTTCCAATACAGATGAAACTCACGAACAGCACGTGTACTCAAAGTTTACTTTAAAAAATTAATTTTTATTTTTAAAAGTTGTTACGTCAGCAGAAGAAAATGAAATGTTTCTGAACACGTGACAAGCCCGGGTCGGACTGTCACCCGCGGGGCATGCTGGGAGGAGCTCGCCAAACGCACCGGTGCCCTGGTTCCCCCCCCCCCCCCCCCAACCAAGGGCACGAAGGTCCCCGGGCCAGCAGTCTGATTGATGCGTCCCTTTGAGCGGCGGCCGAGATATGAACCATTGTCCATTGTATGGAGATTCGCTGGCGTGACGGTTCGGAAGCTGGGCTCCTATACTTCATGAATCTACACACAATGGCGGTGTCTACACAAGATGGCGCCGATAGTGGCCCGGGGTATTATTTACCCTAACAGTTTCTGTTATGTCACAAAGTGCTTAATTAATAGGCTATCGCGAGGCTGGCAAATAAACGAGCAGGTGTCGTCTCTGCAGCACGATTTCCTCCGCGCCTCGGCAGATAACGGTCTTGTCTGTTCCTTCGTTCCAGAGATCCCCAGTGTCTGTGTCCGTGTCTGAGTCTGTGTCCGCGGGCCCCGGGGGAAGGAAGGAAAAGGGGGGGGGGGAATAATCCTGTCTGAGCCGCGCTGGCAGTCACACGGCTATCTGCAAGCATTGTTTCACCGCCTCTGGGCGTGGCCGCTGGCCCGCGCACGTATCACCTTACACCGCGAGGAGTCCCGCGCAGTTGGCTGCCCTGCGCTCCGCCATAGAGTAGGGAACTCACTGGAGACGGCACGCTGCTGTGTTTAACCTCGCCGTCGCCATATTGTTCCGCCCAAAAACATTGCGTAACCGGTGCTTGATAACGTCTGACGGTGGTTAGTAAGTCTGGATTAGAATCTCCGTCTTTGAAAACAGTAGCTATCATTTATACATATTAAAACTGTTTCTACAATCCAAACACTACACTTCAGCCAATGTTTTGGGCGTATTTATTTTATGATTTTATTTATCGACTTAATTGGTGGCGAAGTTAAGGCGATACGCCTTTTATTACACTTAACCACATTAACTATTTACGTTGCTCTACATTAAAATTACATGTAAAAAGCGTATCAAATAATTTTTGACAAAAAAACCAACTTGAATGTAAACCAACTATACAAAGATGAAAGATAAACAGAAAACTAATTTTTATTTAACTCGAAACTGGTATACATGTATAAATGTAATTAAAGGTTAATAGTCATTAGTTGCCAATATGAGATAGTATTACATTAATACCATTCTCCAACACATTCACACACACAGTCTTACAGTAGGTAAACCACGGAGTGTTCATGCTAATGTTCGTGGATTGTATTAGGCTCACTTAAAGATTATTTATGTTCGACGTTAAAACTAAAAATTTCGTGTTTAAAACCAGCAAGCTCGGATGTGTTTTGCACACACTTCATTACGGTCGAAAAATTTTTTAAAACATTATGTTTGAAAGTTGTAAAAAAAAAAAAAAAAAAGTGTTTTCAGCTGTTTCTGAAATAGGTTTTGTGTTCTGTAAATAACTTAGGATTATTATTTATTATTTTTATTACTTAGGTTACAACTAGCTGTGCTGACGTGGAAAAGTTTTAGAGCGATGCGAACAAACACTAACAGTGCGACCTGCAGGATCGTTGAAACTTATCGGGGGGGGGGGGGGGGGGGGGGGTAACTATACTAAACATCATTTCAGGTCATGTATTATTATTGTGCTAAATTTCATCAACATATATTCGATAGTTTTTTTGGTGTTGATGTAACAAATTAACAGACAGAAAATAAATAGTAGTATATAAATGTGCGACCTGAAACTGGAGCTGAAGCGAGGTGCTGGTGCCGATGTCCACCATCTTGGATTGTGACGTTACGGCGGCTCTCTTTGATGACCTTGACCTCGACCTTTAACTTTGACCTTGACCTTTGACCTCAGTCACCATCTTAAATTCCGCCATCTTGAAATCGAACGTCCCACTCCACGATCGTTGCAATTTTCGTTACGGCCACCGTCCTGAAAGCAAACATCCTGACATCTAACGCCCCAATTCCCGAACGTTGGACCTTTCGTTACGGTCGCCATATTGAATTCTAATATCATGTTCGTCATCTTGGATCTGATGTCAAGAACCACTTTTCTCGATTCTGACAGCAAGTCCACCATCTTGTTGTATGCTGGAGGTCACCATCTTGGATGACATCACGACAACCATCTTGATTTTTTTCTGTTCTGCTAGAGGCCACCATCTTGGATACCGACATCTTTGTTTCTGCTGTTTGTTTCTAGAGAGCACCAGCATCACTCTGTCTCATGCACGTAAGTCTATGTTCCAATATCTACCAATGTTGTTCTGGTTCTTATCGACATATTAAATTTAATTTTCTTATACAAAATACATTGAAATGGAGGTGATTCGAACGATGATAGCTACCTCTGAGTTTAAAAACATATGCCTTTGACCGTATGGCCTTTGAGACATTTACCAAACCGATATTTATTTCAGGTGTAAAAAAGTAATACACGTATTCGGACTTTAATTTATTTTTTAATTTGAAGGAATAATACCATCACCTTCTAGAGGACGTTGCCGGCATCTTTATTTTCAACACTTGCTATCAGGAGTGCCAGTTAACACACATCGCTGCTAGAGAGCGCTACCGCCATCTTGCTTTCAGTAATCTATACAAGGATCTCTAGCACCACATAGTACACACGCCATCTGCTAGTGTGTGTTGCTGCCATATCAGTTTAATTTTCACCCGCTAGTAGGTATTTATTACTTTGACACCCACCATCTTGATGATCATCGTGACCGCCATCTTGAAAATCCGTAGCCAAAAAGATCTGCGTCGTCGCCGCCACCGTCTCCGTCGGGATCTCTGGAGCTGTCAGCAACGCTTCCATCGAGGTCTGCACTGTTGATGATACAACTTCCATGCCGTTGAAGATGGTAAAGACGTCATCGAGTTCTCAAGAGTAGACGAATACGAGACCTAAGCACCAGTCTAGTCAAGCAAGACGATCCGCACTGCACCAGAGCCAGAGATGGACTAAGAGTCGCACTGTCCAGTCCTCACTTCATATACTCGCCGCGACTGGCATGAGACGCGAGTCAAAACAACAGCTAGTTTAATTTTTGCAAACAGGTTCTTGCTTGCGCTTAACTGACCAAGTGCAGATTTCATAATGTCGATTTAGACTATCTAGTCATGAAATTAGTGCACTACATCTCATGCTCTGAAACAGTAGCCTATTCTGTGTGCATTATTCCGACATCCGCCTTGTTTCATGTCTGCGAGCGTTTGAAGTGTTAGTGAATGACGTACCACAGTATTTGCACCGTCGTCCATTGAAGTCTCCGAGGGTTGCTGGCGAAATTTCAACTGATGGAACATCACCTGATGATTTTTTCCTCTGCAGTCGGTATCATATATACCTTAACGAAGGAGTTTGTAAGGAGATCTGCGCGCCTCCCATCACGACATATCGCGCACTGATTCCTGCCAAACAGACACCGGGTGGGAGTGTACCCCCCAACCTGCGCTTCCTGGTGGGTACCGTACGTAGGAGACGATTTCGGAACCTCAGCACCCGATGCGACGAATACCTATATTTCTAAGCAGTTTCTGAATTTTCCTCCATGCAGAAAGTTTTCAGAGGGAGTTGAATGGATGTGTTCCACAGAAGCAGGAATGTGAGACAGGATGACGACGTAACACTAAGAAGTGGCCTTAAAGGGGTAGTAACTACCCTAAATTACTTTGCTTCTAATATTTCGTAATTTTGCACACGATTTTAAATAAACAATTTAACCACATTTTATAGTTTATAAAATAGTTGTTCTAATAAAACATCCTTAATTAGTGGTGTATTTTATGAACTTAGTCCTTGAATGTATTGGAAGCGTGAAATCATGTGTTATACACAGAGACCTGAAAAATTCGCGGATTCATTTCGTGTTATGCTAAAATTCAAATAATTATACCTTAGTGCTGCTTCTGCCATTGGTTCACTGTTAATCTGGAAGGACTGAGGGCCAATTAGAGACCCTCACTCATAGAAGTGCCGAATCACAAGGCCACCCAGTCGAGACGACTCACAAGTCAGCAGCCAACGTACAGTTGGCATTTGCCCGAGTGTGCAGAGGATATTGGAGTCCATCCTGAAGGTCATTGAAGCCGCGAATTTTTCCGGTCTCTGGTTATACAGTCTTGGGTTAACAGTTCGTATGTATATCTTCATCTGACACTCTTCATTTTTAGTATGTAATTTATTACAACATGTTTTTTTTCCCGAAACCCTGAAATGCTCAGGTTCGTATGGTTCATGGCTGCGAGCCAACACGCGTCTCCCAACTGACCCGCGCTTCGCCCTGCGGGACGGCGCCTGACAGCCATCTTGTCACTGCGCCGTTCAGAAACCACAACCGATCTGCGGACTTGCGACGATCGGTGCGCCTCGAGCAAAAACCGATGATCCAAGAAGATTTGCTTGTGGATCCGGATAACCGGATCTTCCCAGACGCTACGCCGGATCCCGGCTTCTATGTAGTTGTGTGCTCCTGTCGCAAGGAAGGTAATGGGACGCACGAGGGGAAGCGGTTTTTTTGTTTGTATATTTAACAGTTTTTTTACAACATTTTTTCCCCTACTGGACGATGTGTGCGAATCAAGGAAACACAGCATCCGTAAATTTTCCGAGTAGTCCTTGAAATTTGTAAATCTAAGGAGAAAACATATTTTTTTTTTAACAGTGTGCAGACGAAACACACCTATATAGTTAATAATTTATTTTAATAGAAAGTTTTTTTTTTTTTTTTTTTTTAGCAAGTGAAAAGCAACTCGGACGTGGTAGCCCTCACCTGGCTAATTTACCGCTGGTTCAATTAAAATCCCTCCCCCCTCCACCCCCCATAATTTTTTTTTTAACCTTCCCCTCCTCATGTCGTCGTCGCTGGGTGACGCGGCCCTTCCGCTCATTTGGAAAAAAACGCGCCGGGCGCATTAGCATTTCGGTTAGCCGTTGCGGTTCCCCGGGCGCGTCGCTCATTAAAACCCTCCCTCTCTCTCTCTCTCTCTCTCACTCTCACCACGGGGGTGGGGGGGGGGGAGGGGGTTGGTTCCCAACTGCCTGGCCGGGGTAATAATACACGATGTCCGCGCCCAGGCACCTGTCCGCGCGGGTCTGCGTGCCTCTTCTCCCAAAAACAAATGGAAGGTTTACAATGACACCGTGCATCTGTTTCGCCGCGTTTCCCGGCTCTCTTTCTCTCTCTCTTCGTCCGCGTCCCTCCGCGGCCGCTCCTTCTCCTTCGTTTAATTTTTTTTTTATTTATTTTAATTTTTTTTTTTCCACCTCTTCGGGAGAGAGAGGGTTCGTTATGTCAGCGAGGTCTTATCCGGGGCCCGGGGTCCGGGAGAGATGGGTTGATCGTGATACGATGTCGCCGGGGACCGGAGGACTCCGGGGGTTGATCTGGTGGACGAGCCATTGGCTCCCAGCGGTGTCGGGGCGTAACCGACCTGCACGCACAAACGCGTGATTTTTATATTGCACCCCGCATGGAAACAGCCCCCGGGTTTTTTTTTTCCCTGCGTCCACGCGTGGTTTTTTTTTTTTTTTTTACCTGGGCCCGCGACTTATCTAGTTTTAGTCTATAGATACAGTAGTTCCCAAACGGTGGGTCGCTGACAACTAAATATAATCTAGAACAGTAAGTTTAGTTTCCAAACGGAGGGTCGCGACCCACTATTGGGTTGCGGAAGGGTGGGTCGCGACTCGATCCTAAAACTTATCAGAAACCATCGAATAAACCAGAAGAAAAGATAAGAAAAATCGAAACAAATCGAATTGTGTGCAAACACATATCTATTGTTAAATACATAACTGTTTTGCTACAAAGTGCTTATATTTCGTCAAACCATTTTCAAATCAGAACACAAATTGTTTATCAATAATCAATCGGTATCTTAAAAAAAAAACACACATATATATATTTTGTGGTAAATTATATATACATAAGGAAGGGATACGATAGAAATAAGGGTTTTTTACTCCACCATGGACCGATAGACCGTGGAGGTATTCCTATAAGGAAAGCTGGGTCGCCAGCTGGAAAATTTTGGGAACCATTGGTCTAGAATAGTCAGTGAGGGGAGTTAGTCCTGGCGCCAATCGCAGCCATGGCTGGCCAGTCCCAATCCTGGCACATGGTGCATGCTACCTCTCCTGCATGGCTAACACCCTAAACATCTAACCTCGGTAACGAGCTGACTCATGTGTTTCCATGTTGTTCGTGTTGCAAATATACTTATAATACAAAACTCGGCCCCGGAATTTAACATAGAATTCATTAAAATAATACCGAGAGTGATAAATAATTTGATAAATAAAATTGTCGTTTTTAAAATACCAAAATTTCTAGACGCGAATCACACACATACTTTCTGCGACCGCCGCTAGAATTCGCTGCCTGAATCGTAAACGTTTATTGCCACCATCAAACGCAGATAGCAGCACGAAACAACCGGAAATTTTAAACTTTCGGAAATGGCTCCGATAAAAAACCCTGGTTTTGGTCCTGATTTTCGACAAATAATTTTATTAAAATACTGCCCAACTAAACACTAAACAGTTTACTATGAAGTTTCCTTACACATTAAAAGTTATACTTCTGTGGCGTTGCTAAAATATTAACTCGAAACTTTAAAAAAACATATTATAACGCTAAGTATATGTTTGTATATTTGTTTTTGCTCAAACGAGTGAAATCAGTCTTTTAAATAATTACTACAAACAAACCTTAACCTTATTGAGCTGAATCAACATTATTATAATCGTTTATTATTATATTATAATTTAAATTAAAAAAGTAATAAAATAATAACATCGTTGAGATTTGAACCACGTCCTTTGAGGCTACCAAGCACGCGCACTGACGCATTACAACCTTTCTTTAAATAATTTTTTTTATTGTTTAGCTGGTTCGTATTTTTCATCACAAGCCAGCCAAACATCCGTGAAGTTATTTTTAAATCTGTCTTCGATATAGTTCGGCGAACTATAGAGTAGTGTTCCATCCAGGACATCAGAATGGTACGTAGTTCAAAATATTTAAATTTGTTAAATGTGTGACGCAGTGAACTAGACGAAAAGGTATGGAAGGTCTGTGAGATATGACTTATGCCTAATTCACCATAAGACTTAACCGTCACACTCCATGTTGAATTATTTTTAGTTTCTTTCATCGCTACTATTATTTTAGAAATTTTGAAATATTAACCCCTTACCTCCCTTGCACTTATTGTACTCACACAAATGTTTTCAACAGATATTCACCAAGTGTTAATATAATAGGTGTAAAAATGACATGCAAGTTTTTCTTAATCATTATCACTTGCGCTACTTTTTTACATCGACGATGCTACACTTAGTAAATATCAGTTGCTATTCACTGCTGTGGCAGAAAAACAAATACAAAGGTGGTATCGCGTTAAAAATAACAGTAATAGCCCTTAAATAACAGTAGCGACGAGAAAATAACAAAAGTTCAACATGGCGTCCGAGACCGTGCCCTAAGACGCAGCACGAAGCAGATCTCGGCGTGGCGTGGACTTGCGGTTGCACGTAATACAAAAGATACTGTGAAATCGTTTACGTTTCTTCTCGTATTTGTTGCAAGTTGTAAAAAAATAGTCCTGGGGTCACTGTTATACCCGTCACGATAACTTGAAGCGTTAATTTTTTTTTATTTGATTGATTGCGATTATGAAACAAGTGCCCCTTTTTTATCACTAATAAACAGTTACACCACCACCATCGCATAATAAATCACACGATGAATATCTACAAAATATGAAGTATAGCTGCCATAAATTAATCTCAGCCTAGGTTTTAAGCGTATCAAATTACGTAACTTTGTTCACTACAAAACATGTGTTGTATACAAATGAAGCTAGGCTTATCATGAACAACGCAAGTTCATATTATTTTTCGCGTTTCTGAGCGGCGATTGATATTTTTTTTTTGTCTTTTTAAAGCAGGATTAGCATTTTATGTGACGTACCGTTAGTGTAAGCTTAGTTGAAGCAATGTCCTAGTTTGAAACTTCCCTGTCACGTGGTACGTGCGGCACAGTCATAGCTGCGCGAAGCGAATTTGAAATAATACGGATCCGAGCTGAGAATGTTCCGTT
This sequence comes from Bacillus rossius redtenbacheri, assembly GCF_032445375.1. Taxonomy (NCBI): domain Eukaryota; kingdom Metazoa; phylum Arthropoda; class Insecta; order Phasmatodea; family Bacillidae; genus Bacillus; species Bacillus rossius. The sequence continues at coordinate 62,239,984 of NC_086336.1, forward strand.
TCTAGTAGAGGAGAAGAGTACTGCTGTTGTTTTTCCAGAATGCATGTATTCAACTGCGACAGGTTGTTCGCATATAAGATTAGTTGTGAAGATACACACAAATTTTTTGTACATATTCAACAGATTACTTTAGAAACCAGTTGCCAAGAAACTAGTTTGTAACACTACAAGAAAAATATTGTACACATTACTATGTTTATTTTCACATATATCAATTGTGGAAACAATACTGAATTTATCTTGTCGCGCTTACCGAAACTGGCGCAAAATTTTAAATTTTTATTCATTTATTATACACGCATACATTATTTAAACCACGGAAAAGATGATCGAATATCCAATAATCGACTTTATTCAGTTTTTTTAATTATTATTAATGTTCGCTGTTGATACTGAAAACCTATTTACGGAACTATTTACAAATAACTTTAACTATTGGAGGTACTTGGAAAAAATAAAGCATACATGCTCGGGCAAGAATCCGGACACAGTGTTACTGCGAAACATTTTTTTTGTAGCGATACAGATAATTCCGTGTAAATCTACAAGTTTACGAATATCTGAGTCTAGAATTTAAATATAAAGTTTACAAAAATTTGCATTATTGTTTCAGTTCCAGCTACGAGATAAAATTCACGGTGTACACCACAAGTTGGCGAGCAAGCATTTGTTAACGTGGAATGTTCTTGCAAGTAGCTCGCGGGGATGGGACGGAGGAGAAGGCAAGTGTGAAGACAAAGAAGACTAGAGAGAGAGAGAGAGAGAGAAAAAAACAAAGAACGCAGTCCACCATGTTGGAATGGAGTTCTACCAAGCACAACAATATCCACGAGGAGAGGAAATTCCGATCAATTCGGGATGATTAGTACAGACGAGTGCTTGGAATGTCGGCATCGGCGATAACACCTAACATTCGTGGTCGTGTTAGTGAGGGGAAAGAGGGAGCCGGGAGGGGGGAGGGGAGAGAGAGATAATTTCTTTACGAAAGCTGAGATGTCTTAATTAATGTGTTGCTCGTGCTAGAACTGAAATTACTTTCATAATGAATGTTTCGTAAGAAAATTATAACAAGGAAGCCTAAGTATAGTGGTGAATTTTTATTAATTTTAACTTATCAAAGGAACTCGCGTTATCTGTGTTCTTCGTAAAGTGTTTGTGTAAATAGTTAATATGTGTAATTAATGTTGGTTTTATGATAACTAACAGTCACATGTTACCACGTTAATAATTTCTGTAATTACTTATCGGAATATCTAAAAAATTAACTTCACAAGAAAAAAAATTATAATTTTTTACGTCACTCGTAGCTAAGCAATAAACATCGTCCGTCTTAGTTCGGTAACATACACGCATAAATATATAACATATATTTTCTATGTTTTCTACTAAACTACGATTGACGTAAAAAAAAATTTCACACACTGCTGCTTACTTGTGATTGTAATTTTTTTTAATAATAAAACTCTTCCAGTCACATGTTACTACTTTTAGCTTGATGAAAGAAATCAATAATCCTAAGTAGTTTATTTAACACTGCAATTTTAAAGAAAAAACTCTGGTAAGAATTGTGGACATACACAGATACACACATATAATTTGTATGTATGTATGCTGCATTAAGCCAGGCCTGAAAAAATCAAAATATGTATACATATACAAATAAAACAAGCTACGGTTAGCTGACGTATAAAAAAATAGAGATAAAAACCGCATTTGCCGCCCAGGTACCCAGTCATTACACAGGTAGGTGTAATCAAAACCGAACAAGTGCGCATTACAGGAAGCAGGCAGTCAACTCTGGATGACACGATAAAGCAGCGACAATGCAGGCGAATACAAGTACACTTCAGCATCGAAAGAGTTCTCGAAGCGTTGTAAATAAAAATGGTCACTTGGACTAATTGCTTTAATCTGTGAGCTAATGGACGCTTACCGCTATCTTGAGTATCACGCGAACGCTGGCTCTTGCAGAAAAGAAAACTTCCGCATCACCGCGGGGTTTAGGAGTGGCTCTTTAGATTAGTAGATAAATATTTACCCACAGTACAAAAAGATACGCCAAACACTTCTTTTTACACTATGATTAAACCTCCAAAAATTCACGTGACAAGTAACATTTCCAACTGAATTTCAATTCCATTTAATTATTGTTTAAGCAGTAGCAAAGAATAGCTATAAATGCTTTGAAATACGTTTTATGGACATACGCCATTGCTGGCTGCAATGCATTGAATAGAAAAACCATCAATAACGGATAAAAGAAACTGCATACGCAAAAACATAGCAAACAAGCCAAAATCAAACGATGTCAAAAGCAGGAATAAGTCAGAAAAAAAAGTATCACAACACAGAAGAACACAGCGGGCTGACAACAAGACAGTTGCAACAAGAATTATTGTAAATAAAGACAAGCTAAAACCTCGGAAAACACAACGACTACGCAATGTTAGAAATTCCAGTAAGTTTACGGGCTTTTCAAAGAAGAATTTAACTCAAATAAACGAAGAGTTCTTGGAAATTTTAAATAACTGAATCTTCGTAGAAACTGCACCGTATTTCGACTTCCGTGCTGTTTGATTCTTTCCAAACAAAGTTAAACATACATATTGACAACATAAGAGTGTTCTTATCGTAAATTTAACCAGTTTTTGAAGTGAAACTTCTAACGTGACATCCAACAAGGTTGCGTTAAACGTTTAACGCTCCTGGAAGGGAGAATAGAAAGAGACAGAGCGAGAGTGAATGCGTGTTTCATAGACACATAAATAGTGAGTGTGTGTCATTTCTTTATGTCCATGAGGTCTCGCCGCGTCAATTTTCTCCTTGGGGCGAACCCGTCCGCTTGATTAAATAAACAGCTTTTATTGTTGAATGATTTCATGATTTATTTTAGTTTGATTTGATACAATATGATTTCACTAAAAATCAATTTCTACCCCTTCCTATTTTCATTTCCACATTACGAAGTTTCACTTCTTCCGCGCGGAGGGACTCCACGCACTATTTTTTTTTAATGTTTTGTTAATATATCAGGATATTCTTATGGATTCATGTCCGAAGTATGTGAACTCAGAGGCCGTAAATTTAGGAAGATCCCTGGATGATTTGTGAACAGCTTTCTTCGTAAATTGAAGCTGAACATTTTCAACAGTGCGGCACAGACGAAACACAGTCCGTGGCGTCACTGTGTTGTTCTTGTTACAACTGTCTGTTCGACAGTGATGTGTAAACATCTAACACATGCGACGAGCACACTCAAGTGTTCTCATGTTGTTCATGTTGCAAATAAACTTATAGTACGAAACATGGACAGGAAACTTAACGTAAATTCTGTAAAATGATGCCGAGCGTGATAAACATACTGATCAATAAAATATTCGCTGTTCACTTACTTTCTACGCGCCCCCCCCCCCTCCCCCCATTTTTTCCACTTCCAGGCTAGAATTCGCTGCCTGAATCGTAAAAGTTGCTTGCTTGGTTTTATAATAACTTACAGTCACGTGTTACCACGTTAATAATTTCTGCAATTACTTATCGGAATAACTAAAAAATTAACTTCACAATAAAAAAAATTAATTTTTTACGTCACTCGTAGCTAAGCAATAAACATCGTCCGCCTTAGTTCGGTAACATAAACGCATAAATATATAACATATATTTTCTATGTTTTCTACTAAACTACGATTGACGTAAAAAAAATTCCACACACTACTGCTTACTTGTGTTTGTATTTTTTAAATAATAAAACTCTTCCAGTCACATGTTAGTACTTTTAGTATGATGAAAGAAATCAATAATCCTAAGTATTTTATTGAACAGTTGTTTGCTTGCTTGCCACCATCAAACACAGACGGCAGCACGAAACAAACGGAAATTTTATACTATTAGAAACGGCTTCGATAAAAACCCAGTTTTTGGACCTGATTTTCGACAAGGAATTTTATAAAAAATACTGTTAATCTTGTTAGAATTCATTAAAGAGTTGATAACATAAAGATTCCGCACGCGTTAGAAGTTATACTTCAATGGCATTACTAAAATATTAACCTGAAACATTTTGAAACACATATTATAACACTAAGTATATGTTTGTATAATTGTTTTTGTTTAAATCAATCTGTAGATAATTACTGCAAACAAACCTCAAATTTATTGAGCTGATTAAACATTAATATTATATAATGTTATTAAAAAAGGAACAGTTTTTTTCTATTGACGAGATTTCAACCACATTCCTTTGGATCAACAAACGCGTGCTCTACCACTGTGCTACCGAGCTTATTGTCATATTGCAAGAAGAATATGTATCATAATCATTGTAATGCCAGTTTTCTTAAATATTTTGAAACTTGAGAATTCTTATTAATATATATAACTATTTTAGCTTACAAAATACATTCCAGGGTAGTTTTGCTATCATTAAATTTCATTTGTTACACCAATGCGTTTGGTATGTATCCTAATGTTTACGACAGTGACTATTTACGTGTTTATGTTGCTAAACGGGGGTTCGCCATCTTTGTGTCACATTTCCGTTCGTTGACTTCTGTTCACTTTTCCGTAATTACTCCCGCCAAATGCCGTATATACCGAGAGCTAACATGTTAATTCTTCAAAAATGTTCAATTTAAATAAAACAAAATACTGTACTCTGTAGTCATGGATCAATTTAAACAACGATTAACCTCGACTCCTAATGCTTCAAACATTACCGAAGATTTCGTATTAAAAAAAAGGAAATCAGGTACTTTTTTTAAACACTAGGTACCGACTATCTTTCGGTGAGTTGAAAGCCAAAATTTTCAGGAATTATTTGGAAACTTCTAGCAGTGAATTTAACAGTTGCCAACTAGTTAAGTGATCAGACTAGGTATGGCGGAATGACAAAATATATTATGGTAATTTATCGGTGATCGTTCTTTATCGCGTATCCAGTTTGTTTCAAAGTTTAAAATGAATATATAAAACTCAAAAAATATTTTTTGGTGATTTTTAAGTTTCAAATCGCAAACACAATCAACTGCTTTAACGTTGAAATACAATTAGATATGTTACACAGACCAAATACTCTCCGGAACAATGTTTCTCGAAATTTTGTACATATTTACAAAAACAATATGTTTGTTTTTTTGGTCATGTTGGAGCTTTGCATCACAATCGCAACCAAATACCTTTATTATTTTAATATTTTTACTTTAAAATACAAGTGGATACGTAACAAGGAACAATTACCAAGTTATCTTTTAAAAAAGAGTTGTTTAATAGGCTACGGAGATGGGCCTGGACCGATCAGGGAAGGGGAGGGGGGTCAGACATTAAAAAGACCTTCACTCTGGGGGCCTCGCTTGCGCTTGAAAATCTTCACTGTGAAACGGTGAAGATAAACGTAATCCCTCCGCGAATACTACATATTTTCGTTCCACCGAGTCGCTCCTGTTGTATTTGAGGCGAGAAAACCACAGAATACCTACATCGTGAAGCATGAAAATGTGGCACACACCATTAGAACTAGACGAACGCAATTTAACGTCCTCTGCACGAAAGAGAAATACTTCTTTTAGGTTGTGTGAGATTTGAGAACTAAACTGCAAACAATATCCTGTACTTGAAGGGTAATTTCAATAAGTGTAAATTTTCAATGTACAGAATCGCGGACCAGAAAGGAGAAAATGTCCTAGACACGTCAGAATATAATTTTTTCCATTATTTTTCCTTCATTGTACTGGCCTGTTCATCAATATAAAACTTATTTAACTAAACTCAATTTCTTAAACAGCAAAAACAGTAAAAAAAAAAGGAAAAGGTTTACTCCTTTTTTATTTTGTATTTTAAAGGATATTATAGATTTTATGAAGTTTTCTGGAAAACACTTTCCAGTAATTAAACGAAAATTATTTTTAAAAGCGAGGAATATCGTTCAAACTATAGACTTCAAAAATGAATGTTATATAATGTTGATGCCTCCTAAGTAAGTAAACGCTTCGCATGCTTGAATTCTATGTTCTAACTCATTCCAGCATTATGTATTTTTATAAGAGAGAATATGCGTTTCCGTGCTTCGCAACGTTAGAAATATTTTGTATGGGTTGTTTGAGGTAAAGTGAATACTTTTGTGGCCTATGACTAGCTCTGTCAAAAATCATATTTTTATTCATAAATTGTGTTGATTTCACCTTTGCAAAACATATTCCAGTATTAAAACTAAAAATATTACCCAAATTGTTTTATTTTTCATAATTTTTATTTTTGAAGAACCATTTAATTTTTTTCTCTAACGTGAAATTTATTGTGATTGCGAAGTTAGAGTGATCTTAAATTTATTTTGCATTGAGAAGCAACATAATTTTTCTAGCAGAGTAGCTATTAAAATCATATAAACAATATTTTTTTTTTGCAACAGTGTGTTAATTTATCGAACTTCGCACAATCTGTGGACATCAGTCGAGTCAGCCTGATTTATTTCAACTCTAAATGAAATATTCGAGACTATTTGTTGCGGACAATGGCCACGACTCGAACATAGCTGGCGCATGCGCGTCTGTTTATAAACGATGCTGCAGCGATGATTCTTGTCTATTTAAATTTTTGTGCGGCGGTTAGGGGGGAAAAAAAAGTAGTTGAGGACGAGAGAGAAGTGGCCTTTGGGAAGGAAGAAGAAAAAAAAACTAAGGCAAAGAAAGCACCACAAATAAAATATGTTGCATAAGCCACTCCTTCTTGTTATGTGTTTTCGTTTTGTTTTTCTCTGTTTGTTTTGTTTACCCCCGCGCGCTGCTCTCTCGCGGGGCGATCAACACAACGGCTGCAGCATCCACTCACTGTTTAACAAGTCCGTGGACCAATCAGAATGCGAGATAAGCCACCAAAGCCACACCTTGTTCGCTATGTTAGTTCGGAAAAAGGACTGGCGTTCCGATCGTCTTTTATTCTTTTTTTGTCTCTGTTCCTCTCCTCCTCCTCCGGCCCGCTTTGTGGCGTGCTTCGTGTTGCCGGCAGCCCGCACTAGCGCTCCCAGCGGAGCGCGAGGCAACCAGGCTCGCCTCTTCAAGAAGCGCTTCTCTGCCAGTACGTTCGTACCACAGAGGGAACTATCATAGCTTTTTGAGTGTTTTTAACACGTCTGCGGTCCACCCACATGTCTAGTAACTTCATTTTAAATTTAAAACCATGGAGGAGAGCAAAATGTTTCCTCTTTTATCAACGTTAGTCAAGTCTATTCTATTCCTCTATTTTTTTTTTTACAACAGCAGCCACTGTAAGAATATTTTCATCACTTACATTAAACAAAAGTTAATTAAAAACAAGTTACAAACCTTTCGTTTATTTACATTTTTTTTAAAAATACAGATTTTACTGTTCCAGAAGAACACATTAATTTAGCAAGCTACGATGACAAAATAATGAATACTTTCTTTTTCCCCCTTGAGATATAATCCTATGGAAGTGTAAAAATAGCATTAGATTATTTACAGAATAATGTATTATTATAAAAATGCTATTTTGAATCCTAAACATGAAATTACTAAGTGTAATAATTACACTTCTGACATTTGTTGTCTTCGAGACTGCAAACGGAGGCCTAAAAATCTTAGACGTTTACAAACATCAAGTAGAGTTTTTGCCATTTTTTGTCTGTTAATATTAGTTGTTAAGTTCAGTGGTCTTACAGTCTGAAACCATTTATAAGAGCGTATTAATATCTCAATTTTGTCTAAATAATGTAAAACAATGGAAAATAACAAGCTAGTATATTATTCCTTTTCCTGCCAAAGTTGGTAGACATATTTTTGCATGGTGGAGACCCTACTTACAGGCCTAAGTTGCAGGGCTTCCTCTTGGCGAAGATATTTCCTCGCGGGAACACAAATTCCCTGGAATACATGTCTTTACGCAATACATTCTTTCTCTGTAAGACTTAACACTATTAAAAACACGAAACAAAAAAACCGCAACATCCTATATCAGCCAGCATCTTATTACTTATAAACTTTTTTTTAATTAGATACGAAAAAATCCCTTTCGGTGGCACAGTATACAGGCGTAGGTAGATTTAGTTTTCGAAGTAGGTACCTATTCTTTCTGGAAATATTTTGGAAATTTCTATAAACTTCTGGTACATTTCAAAAACTTAATGTACATAACCAATATTATAAAATTATTGATTAAATATTTGTCCATTTTCCATGCAGCGAAAATATGACGAATAATTTTTAACTCGATGTATCGAGCATTCAATAGTTTACATCGCAGCATTGAATAGCTTAGAACGAATTTCATATTATATGCCAACTAAGGTAATTATTAAAAAAATTTGACCTTCAAACGATAATTTTAATCCCTTGCACTAATAACGTGGTCGTATAAATTTTTTCTTTGCACCAAGGTTTAAGATAGTATTAAGATGGTTTGAAATAAATTCAAATGAAATTGATACTAAGAAAGTTTTGAATTATTTTAAATTTCAACCTATGTTTTTACGGTGAAATTCGTTTCATCAAAAACTGTTTCAGCCAATGTTTTAGATGAAGTTTAGGATTCATACAATAAATTATAACGGATATGATAGTATATCTATTAAAATAAGTCATGATTATTTTTTACTTTCAAACCTTGTTATTTATAACCCTTAAAATAATGGTTGGGTTAAAAAAAAATTCTTTTAAGAATAGTTTTAGTCAATATCTAAACAGTTAAACAAAAATAAGAATGGTTTCGATAGTGTATCGGATAGGGAAGTTTTATTTTTTTCTCATTCCACTCCCATGTTTTTTTTAACCCTTTTGCAATAATAGTTTGTATTATCAAAAATGGTTTCAGGCAAAATTTTTACATAAAAATTATAAGTTTTACAAAAAAAATTGTTTGGATTTGATAGTGTGCCTACTAAGGGAGTTATGAAAATTTTGTTGTTCAACCCCTTTTTATTCCACCCCTTATAGTCATGGTAAGTCGTATAAAATATTATTTCAGACTAAAGTTGTATATAATAATTATAACGAATTTGATGGTGTACATGCTACGGAAATTATGAAAAGTTTAAAATTCTACCCTTGTTTTTTTCAACATCTAATTAAAAATTGTTTCAGACAAAAGTTTTAGATAACAATTATAAGATTTACAAACAATTTGAACGGATTCGGTTGTGTCCTTATTAAGGGAGTTATTTTTTTAAACTTCCAATCCATCCCTTTCAGTTATGGTTGGTCGTATGGAAAATTATTTCACCACAAAGTTTTAGATAGTATTTATACGCTTTACAAACAATTAGAACGGGTTTAGTAATGTGCATATTAAGGGATTTATAAATTTTTCGTCTTCAACCCCTTTTAGTTGCCACCCCTTGCAGTAGGCTAATGGTTGGTTATATAAAAAATAATTTCGAAAGAAAGTTTTAGATAATATTTTTATATTTTACAATAAAAATGAATGAATTTAATAGTGTAAAAGAAATTGATTTTTAATTATTTTAAATTTCCACTCATTTTTTAAAACACTTGCAGCAATGGTTTGCCTTATCAAAAATTCTTTCAGACCAAAGTTTTAGATAAAATTATAATATTATCAAACATTTTTAACGGAATTGATAATGTACTTACTAAGGGTGTTATGATTTTTTTTAAATTCTACCTTTTATTCTGGGTTCACCTGTGCGTCACTGTGTTGTCGTTGTTTTGTTCAAATTATCTGTTTAGCATATTTGTTGGGTTATTCTGTCGCTGTGTTATTATCCAAGGTGGTTTTTTTCACTGTTCTGTTTTCAACTGTCTCGTAGTTGTCAGCTCGTTGTGCCTGTCTGTGTTGTAATATTTTTTCTGATCAATTCCTTCCATGTAATTTTCTGTGCTGTCTATGTTTTTATATTTTGAAATCGGCTAATTTTAGCTTGTTTTCTGTGTTTTTTCGTGTTATTATTTTTTTTCTTTCTGTCTCTGAGGTTTCTTATGAGATACGATGTAACCAGCAATGACGTATGACCAAAATGAAAGTTTTAAATTAATTTTATTATGGCGACTTGTGTAAATGAGTGCTTTAATTGTAGCGGTCAGCAGAATTAGGTGCCTCGCGTGTCAGGTGTGGTTATGACATGATTGCATGTTAAATAGCAAGATTTTTCAATTTTAATGAATGTATGACTACTTGGATACTATCTCTACTCAAAAACTGTAGTGGACTCGCGTACAGTCCTACCGCAAATAAGCAACATAAGATAACCTTTATTTTGTATCACGTAAAAGTTTAAATACTTTCTAAACTGATAATAATCGCTATTGTCTCTGAAGCTAACCAAGTGGTAAGTGAGATATTGGATATACACATCCCACTACAATGTCAAGTTAGAATTTCTGGATGTTTGTAACTCAATAATAATTTTTTAAAAAAATTTGCAATATATATATATAATATATAATATATATAATTTAATCATTTCGTACTTTTCATTGCTTAAAAATAGCAAGGTTTCTTTCCGAAATATAAAACACGGTTACACACGCCAAAATTGGAATAGAAAAAGTGTTTAAGTAGCCTACTATCTGTGTATAATGTTACAATTATAATTTCCTTTTAAATATTAATAATACTTATTAATTACAATAATAATAAATACAATAATAATTAATACTAATTAATGACACTAAATTTTACATTTAAATAGACAAACATAAAATATTTTAATTATTCCCTGCCACTATGGTGTTGATACTGCGAGTATTAGTTGTCTTCATATCGATATAGAAATGTACTGAGCTGACTGCATCAGAAAGTTTGCGTTGAAATCTGAATCGAACCCGTCAAGGATGAGTACCGCAACTAGAAAAAAGAAATTCATGGCAGTTGAGGCGAATTTTTAACGTAATTTTGTTCGCTTGAATATCTAGGTAAGTTTGAACTTCACTATTCACAAACCATTGACAGAATTTTTTTAAAGGCAGATTTCGAAGAAAGGCTATCTTTTTTAGCCGTTACCAAGGCTCAAATTCTGTAAAGGTTTCACATGTTTCATTGGCCATAGACCCCAAAACCATCGTCAACTAAAATGTTTTTACACCTATATAGGTAAATCTATTAATAAAACATTTTTATGGACAAGATAACTGCCGTAATTTGGCACAGATCACTTCCAAACAGATACATAATATAGTAGGTAATGGAAAATCTCGGTCAAGTTCGTAAATGAGTAAAATCAGACCAAAGTAGTAGAAATAAAAAGTTTTTTCAAAACATAAAAATCACTATAACTCCCTTAATGCTAAAAATATCACCTCCGTATAATATATAGTTAGATTAATACCAAAATATTTTGTCTAAATAAATTTTTGATGCCACCAAACACTTCAAGGGATATTAAAACCAGGTGTTGAAGGACAAAAAAATTCATATCTCCCTTAGAAGCATACCATATAATCTTTTTAAATTGTTTGTACATCTTATAAATCTAGTCTACAACTGTTAACTGAAACAATTTTTCTTTTAATAATACGAACTATGACTGCAAGGGGTTTAAAAATCAGAGATTGAAATAAAAAAAATATATAATTTTCATACTATATACACTAGCAAATCAGGTCTGATCTGTTACAAAACTTTTACAAATTATCTACAACTTTCGTCTGAAATAATTGTTTATACGACCATATATTATAGCAAGAGGGGGAAAAAACAGGAGTTTAAATGAAAAAATTAAAAACATCCTTAATAATACATTGAAAATTCGTTCAAAATATTATCTTAAACCTTGGTGTAAAACAAAATTTTATACGACCACTCATTAGTGCAAGGGATAAAATATAGTATTTGAAGATCGAAAAAAAATCCGTAAATACCTTAGTAGGTATAGTATGAAATTAGTTCTACGTTTTGTAATGCTGAATGTATTTAATAAAAAACATTAGAAAATTTTCGCAGCATGGAATATGAGTAATTGTTTTTATAAAAAAATTGGAATATTGGACAACATATTGTTCCATAAGTTTCTAGAAGTTCCCAGAATGGTCTAGAAGAAAGAGGTACTTCGAGATCTACCTACGCTTGTAGGTTGTACCAAAAGGGAATATTTTTGTTGTTGCTTTTTTTATCAGATTACGGACTTGAAGTTCTAAAGATGTAATTCTCTGGCGGTATGATGAAGGGTATCACATTGTTGTGCCTAACACGCCAGCCTCTTGATTTACTGAAATCTGTAAACCATGTAGTAAGTTTGACTATACTGAAATCTGTAGTCTACACTTACCTGAAGAGATCCAAGAAGATCGAAACATGGATGCTTACATTTCTGAACCTTGAGCAGCCACTACATGGTTTACAGATTTCAGTAAATCAAGAGGCTGGCGTGTTAGGCACAACAATGTGATACCTTACAGACTTGAACGACCACACAATATTTAATGACAAAAGTATTGCACCAAGATATCGCCTCGCCAAACATAACCTGGCGCAGACTGCGTCACACCTACGCTCAAGGGCGCAAATCCGTGATATTCGCAAGGAAGGTCCATGTGTATCGGGAGTTGAGGGCGTGTGTTTTAACCGACACATGTCATCTCTGTATAGGCTACGGTGCTCGTATGCTGTACGATGCCCCGTATTTTGGCCTACGTATATGCGTTCAATCAGCAGAAAACTTAAAAAAAAAAAACATGCAGAAAGTTTTCCATATAAAACATAGTTTTGACGTTTACGTTTTATCAACCCCCGTTTCACGGTCCCGATTTTGCAAGCGTAATCGGGTCTCACTCAGTGGGGACCAGGGCCCCCCTGCCCTCCTCCCCCATAATCTACGCTCCTGCCTAGAATAACACAAATCATTTCGTGCGCGCCCGAATAGTTAGTTGCCTTCGTGTATTTCGGGAATTTTTTTTTTAACTTCACGTGTTAACTAACCTTTTTAACATTCGCCTGTGCAGTAATACGGGCGCCGCAATGCGTGAGTCCCTATTATGCTTGCAAGCACTTTTATAAATGATAACAGGGACCTAAAAAATCAGTGACGGGTATCAATCAAGTGACGTAACACGATATTTGCTGCAATTTTTAAATCAGTATTTTTTCCCCCCAATGGATTAAGTATATTTGTTATATCACTTGATACATTGGGGTGGCGTTTTTAAATCGCGCTTTTTTTTTCTTCCTCCAAATTAAAACCATCCTTTTTTTTTTTTTTTTTTTTTTTACACGGAAGCAAGCATTCGGGCGTGTGCGAAAGAACGTGTGAATCGTAGGCACCTTCTGATTTGAAGTTGAAGTAAACAAATAGGGTTCGGATCTATATATATAGTTTGCCTCAATTGGAATAATCTATCTTTGAGTGGTGGCAGTGGTGACTTCGAATTCCGACGTAGGATCTGAGGGGCAGTCCTCTCCTCTACAGTACACTGTTAGAAAATAAAGTAAATTTATGGACTTCCCAACGAAGAATTTACCTGAAAACAAACCAAGAGTACTTCGCAATTTAATAACCTGAATCTTCGCATAGACCGCGCCGTATTTCGATTTACGAGTTAAATGTTTCGTTCTCAACAAAAGGTGGACAAAAGAAGAGTTTTCTCACTGTTTACTTCACCTGTTTTTGATTGTTTTGTTAACGTATCAAGGATATTATTTTGGATTCATGTTCAAAGTAAGTTAACTACTCAGCGTCCGTAAATTCACGAAGATAGCCGGAAATTTACGAAGATCCCTGAATAACTTTGTAACCAGCGTTCTTAGTAAAAATTGGAAGTAAAAAATTTTAACAGTGTAACTGCCTTGTAGGCGGATGACCCACTACGACGGCAACATCCATAAACTGCAAGTGTTGTGGTCAGACCAGGCACTATCTCTGTGGAGGGTCTCACGTCGGCTGTTGCTGAATATTTGTACTTGCCTTAGCGATAAACCTCCAACAGCACGCCAGCTTCCACTGCCATCACGTGGCGCTGTCATCACAACTCGAGATTCCTGGCCACTTCCAGCATGCACCTTGCTACTAAGAGGAACACACATCCTAAGCTCGGAAACCCATGATTGGCTGCTTTCTTTATCATCGTTAGCATCCACTGAAAGGATTGTCACCAGGATCAGAAAATTACTGATACGAGAATAGCGGGCAAATTTTTTTTGGGATTTTCTTGGAGCGCATTTACGAACAAACGCAATTGCTTTCGATTCACGCTTAGTCTAAATTTTTTGAAACAAAACACCGCATAGTTCCTGAATTTTTCTGTTGGCGTATAAGTACAATAATCTGCTGAGCTTAAATCCAGAACATCGAACATTTGCCTATTCTCGACCTGAACAGAAGTTTAAAGTACAAATAAGCAATTTATTCAAGGGGATGAACAAAAACTTAAAGACACACAAACACGGGATGAGACTTTTAAAAAAGTGGTCCCGCGTGGTCAAAAGGACGGGTGGTTGAGTGAACACAGTTCAGAGTGGCAAGAACCTACCTAGATGAGGTGCGGAAACTGTACACCAGTGTCGGAGGACATTTTAAGTACCTTTTCTGGGTTAGGTTGTTGTCGCACCGTACTGTTATTTACTCAATCAGTCGTTCTCGCGTGCTATGCCGGGTCTGTTTGGAGAGTCTCGATTCGCCCTGTGAGTATGGAGGGATGTCTGTCGATCAGCCACGCGAGGTCCTGGTACAGGCTGCACTCGCCGGGAGCACTTCATGGTGCCACGACAGGTACCTCCCGATGTCCCTCTGGAAATGGGGGCTTTCGACAACCGGACAGACAGCCGCGGTGTGTCGGGAAAGGTTACGACGAGACGTCACGTGGTACGCGATGAAGGATTCTGCCGACTACCAAACGCCCGGCGGGACGACCCCATGGCGTCCCTAGCGCCCCTGTTGCACTGCGGCGCCGGGCGTCGCACGCTACTTTACTGTCTACCAGCAATTGCGGCGTCGGCGGCCGTATCTCTCGGGGGCGGGCTATCTCCAGTGGGCAGATAAGGCGCCTGCAGTTTGTAACCCAGCGACAGACACGCTCCCGCCGCCTTCTGGTCACTCCATAATTAAGTCTCCCCCCCCCCCCCCGGGCCCAACAACCTCCTTGATGGAGGAGGGGGAGCGGGGGGTCACGCGATCAGCAGCGAGCTGCGCTGAAAGTCGGCGGAAAGGGAGACGGATGAGGCCATGGCGTGCCTCGGTGGTCGTCGTGACGTCTGGAGGGATGGCGGTGAGTCGCGCGCATCCCTCCCCCCCATGACGTCACTGTCATGCTTGTAGCCTGCGTCTCGGTTGGGCCGTGACCTCACTGCAAAGCTTCAGATCTCTTCTCAGTTCTTCTTGCAGCCTGTAGCTCGGATGGCCTTTGGCGTTCCTCTTTTCCTGCTGCAGATCTCAGCCATGCTCGCGGACGGGTGATGCGAAGTTTGTTGGTTTGAATTTGATTCCTCTGCACGGCCTTTGCTAGGAATGCAGCCGTCAGTTTGGAGGTAGCTGCGTCCAGTTCCAGAAGAGAGACTGTTAGCTTTGAATATATATACTGTATAGAAGTCGCGAGTGGATAGGATTTACTCTACGTTTTTCAGAATGTATGATAAGCAGCTTGGGAACTTCACCGCTGCAGTGCGCTGCCGTAACGCCCTGTATCGTCTTAGTTGTTATTTACACGTTAGAGAGCAGCCCTGTCGCCCGCTGTCATTCCCCCGCACCCCTCACCCATCATTCACTGCAGCTCGAGGACGTTCAACGGGAGGGTGAAGGGGTGTTTGAAGAGTTGGACACTTGTCCGCTAGGGACCACCACAAGTCGATGCCCTAGAGATGGTGGCGATTGCGGCGGTGAATTAACCAACTACCTCAAAACCGTATTAGAAATATTAACCTGGGCTGGCGACTTCTATACAGTATATATATTCAAAGCTGTTAGTGAGTGTCAAGGTACCTCGCAGGTTGGCGGAGCTATTACGAGTTGTCAAAGAAGTGTTGGTACCTGGCAAGACCCTTCTAGGAAAGCACGGTCAGTATGGAGGTAGCTGCGTCTAGCTGCTGTATTTTGGCTGCCATTAACTTTGAGGTCAGCACAATCTCTGTGGAGCTAACACTAGTTGTGGAGCGGAAGTGTTGGTACCTGCACGACTCCGCTAGCAATGCAGCAGTCGGTATGGAGGTGGCCGAGCCTGGCTGCAGTGTGGCTGTCAGTGAGAGTCAGAAACAGCACAGCTCGCCGGAGCTAACACGAGTTGTTGGGTTGGGGGGGGGGGGGGGTATAGTGTTGGTACCTGGGACGGCCCCAACACCCACACCTCTCGCCCCATCTCGGACGCGGGACCTCCAGCGGCGAATCTGATTGGCTGATTATCACGTCATCTACCTCGACCACCCCAGCCCTCCTGTTCGCTATAAATGCCTATTATCCGGGCCATTCTTCTCGCGTCCGCCGCACACTATTTATTTTCCAGGGCTCGGCCCGTCTTGTTAGGGCGCAGCTTTGTCCTCGCCTGCGGTAATTATATTACCAGACAGCGCCCTTGGACCGCGTTCTCGCCCCCGCGACCTTCACCCTTGGGGCCCTGCGGGGCTGCGCCCTCGTGGCTGTGTGCTGTGGTCGACGCGCTCTCCCCCCACGCTCGGGGTTGGCTGAGGGTTGGCTGGCACTTCCTCCGAGCTGGCGACAGTCGCTGACCTTTACTGGCATCACTCGCGTCACGTGTAGGCCCTACCACCTTGGAGTGTTTCTCACTGGTTTCACCTTACAGCTCCCATCAGAAGTTTAAGACCACAATCAAGATATGATATAATAATAATATTTGGTTCTAAGGTCTGGTGGATATTTCATCTCAACCACTGAGCATGCCGTAGTTGCAGTGTGGTCAAAAAATACACTATCCTTCGCATTAGTTTCCTTTGAATCCTAGAAATTATCCTATTTTATTGATATATATATATTATATGTGGCTAAGTTCGGCGTTACAAAGTTCATGAGAAAGTGATAATAAGTCACCCGCTTGTTGTATTTTGATAATATATTTCCATATCTTTATTTTAAAAATAGTTTACTAAGAATTGTCCATATGTTCCTTACATTTAAGGGCGGGAATAGTGGTTAAAGTTCTTGAAAGAAGGATTATGTTTTCTAACCAAATTTTATTTTTGATAATTAGGTATTTTTCGTCTAAAACATACAGTAGTCTATGTCAAATTAATATTGATAAGACTGGTTAGAAATAACTTAATTGAAATTTGCGATTTATTTATGCATATTCAGATAAAAGATTCAATAATTGTTTTTAATTTTTTTTCTTAACTGATATAGAGGCTACGGTAGTTTGTTAGGTTAGCATCATTTGATGAAATAGTTTAAAAATTTGCGTACGGTTGGTTAGGTTAGTTAAGCTGCATTTGAAATACGTAACCCCTAACAAACAGTTACTGTGTTTATAAACGTACGTAACCTAACATAACCAACCGTCCGCACAATTTTACCAGTATTTCAAATGTTGCTAACCTAACGTCGTGTTCTGAACACGATATGTGTTTAGGTTGGAGTAAGGTTTTATTTTGACGTGATAACGTCTTATAAATCGATGAACGCCGGCTGCACGCACGAAAAAGCATGACTCATTGTCACGTTCCGCCAGAGCCGAGCGTGCTTGAACCGGCCAACCAACGTGCGAGAAAATCTTCTATAATATCAAACAGGTTAAGGCGGGCTTTTTAAAAGCAGCAATTTAAAAAAAAATTTGATTAATTCGTCGAATTTCGTCATTTAAAAATAACAATTTATCGACAATTGATTTGATTTCAGTTTATTTTTCTATAACTAATTGTTCGTGATTATATTTAAACAAATTGTTTAAATTAGATTTGCAAAAAACTGTAAATAATATTTGAAAATTAAAAAAAAAGTCTGCAATTTTTTCATCAATGTTTTTCTTATGACGTTATCACGTAAGATTATCGTCCGTAAACCGACTTTGCAGACAACCCCCCCTACCACGGGGGTTTTCAGACGCTCTTCCTTGTGTGATGAGTCGTCGGAGTCCGCGGCCGGCAGATGTGTCCGCGGCGGTAATTGGCGAGTCTCTGGGCAGGTGCTCTCGCCTGGCGATTCAATTATCCCCCGTCGGAAGACGGTCCGTGGGCCCCGGCAGTCGACGGTGGAAGTGGGAAAGGTTCAAGGAAAGGAGAGAGAGAGAGAGAGAGAGAGGGGTGAACAGAGAAATGTTTTATTGGCGCCATTATAAGGCGTGCGCCGGGGGTAATTGCGGTCGCGTGCCTGGTATTCTGTAACTGAAACTATTTGCCCTTCCTATTCCCGCGGCCGGCGCACGCCACTGGTGGCCTCCGCGCGCGGCGAGCAACAGGGGGGAGGGAGGGAAGTTATGGAAGAAACCATATTTTTTTTTTGCGATATTTCGGTGAGCTGTTACAACGCCTGAGGTTATAAAACTACACGGGAAGCGACGCGCGTCCGGAGAAGAAGCAACTTGTAAGCGGACATGTAGTTTTTGGAAACTCAAATGCTTAATTTTTGACGTGACAACGTCTAATAAATCGATGATCGCCGGCTGCACGCACGAAAAAGGATGACTCATTGTCCCGTTACGCTCATTGTACGCTTGCGCCGCATCTATCTCTCTTCTACTCGATTGGAAGAACCATCGATTTGACTTTTTCGAGGCACATTTAACTTGAAACACTCCCATTCGTTTCCTACTTTTCCTATCATCGTCCTATCCTTAACAGAATAACACATATTGGAAGAAATTAAATAGCAAACATGCATAAATTTTATAGTTAAAATAATCTGTTCCTTAAAGTAATAAACATATTTGAATTAATGAGTGCAAATAAAAGTAAATTTATCAATTAAATTTTAGATTTCATTTCACTCCTTCTTTGTATCCATAAAAAATAGTGATAATTCAATAAAAATGGTTCAATTTTATTCATAAAAGTATGCAATCATTTCATCAATGTTTTCTTATGACGTTATCACGTAAAATTATCGTCCGTAAACCGACTTTACAGACAACCCACCTCCTTTTTTATATGTGACGTGTAACATGCTAGCTCTCTGCACGCCCGCATCTGGTGGGAGTAACTTCGCGAATGGGCCGGGAATGTCATAACAATCACGGTGCTGCCATCTGCGGCGGGTGGCGCGAACCAAATTTCTAATGGACGAAGGGAAACTTTTTTTGTGACGCTTTGTGGGCGTAACAACGTCTTAAATGATAGAAAAAAGGCGTGCGTTTTCAGCATTATGTTTATAACAAGCATTTAATTGCACAAACAGGGGGGGGGGGGGGGGGGAAACCAACAAAAATATTCAGTGGCGTCATGACATCCAGGCTTCTATTCGACGGGACAGCTTCGTGAACGGGGACTAGGTCATGCCATTTTAATTTTCTTTTTTAATTTTTTTTTCTATAATTATAATTTTGAACTATTTCATCCCAAATTGTGGCCTACCAAGGCATAAATCATATCTCTACGACCTTGTATACCTTGTTGCAACCACATATTCACTAACAGGCTCTAGTCTAAGCGACGCGAGGAAACAATAATTTATTATTTCACGAGGGCGACCAAAACTGGCATGATAATCGCACCAGTTGACAAGTTTTGGCATCAAAACGTTAGCCAAAGCTAAGTCCTGTGCAATATCAAGTAAAAAAAATAAATGGGTTGTAGTAAAGTCGGTTTACGGACGATAATTTAACGTAATAACGTCATAAGAAAACATCGGTGAAAAATTGCATACTTTTTTTTTTTAATTTTCAAAAATATCATTTACAGTTTTATTGCAAATTTAATTTAATAAATAATTTGTTTAAATATAATCACGAAAAATTACTTAGTTAAAAAAAATCCCGCCTTAACCTGTTTGATATTATAGATAAGATTTTCTCGCACGGTGGTTGGCCGGTTCTTGGCAGGCTCGGCTCAGGCGGAACGTGACAATTTTTTTTGTCGTGCGTGCAGCCCGGCGTTATTCGATTTATAAGACCTTAGCACGTCAAAAATAAATAAATAAAAGTTTGGCACACGGAAAAATTCTTGCAAGCTTATTTGAAACTGCGAGACGGTGAGGCCTAAGTAGAAGACCTGAGCGGGTTCGTGGACTGACAGCTGCTTCTTCGCGGCGAGGAATGGCGGGAGCCGGTGTGCCACTTCCGGTCCTCGGCTCCGCGCGCTTCCGGCGAGGCGCGGCCGGAAGCAAATCGGCGCCGGATTCCTTCTTTGAAAGATACTTTACCCGCGGGGAAAGATTTATTTGAAACAAATTTATGGACACACATTTCTGATTTACACTGTATGTAACAGAAAAAACAAATTGGTTGTCTGTGAGGTCTGTTTACGGACGATAGTTTAACGTGACAACGTAATAACAAAACTTTGATGAAATGATTGCATGCTTTCATGAATAAAATTGAATCATTTTATTGAATTATCACTATTTTGTATGGATGCAAAGAAGGAGTGAAATGAAATCTACAATTTAATTGATAAATTTACTTTTATTTGCACTCATTAATTAAAATATGTTTATTACTTTAACGAATAGATTATTTTAACTATAACTTTTATACATGTTTGCTGTTTAACTTCTTCTAATCTGTGTTATTCTGTTAAGGATAGGACGATGATAGGAAAAGTAGGAAACGAATGGGAGTGTTTCAAGTTTAATGTGCCTCGAAAAAGTCAAATCGATGGTTGTTCCAATCGGGTGGAAGAGAGATAGATGCGGCGCAAGCGTACAATGAGCGTAACGGGACACCACGCAACGGGGCAATGTGCGTAACGGGACACTCTTTCGTGCGTGCAGCCGGCGTTCATCGATTTATTAGACGTTGTCACGTCAAAAAAGGAACCCCCTTCAAGAATGAACAACAAATACGAATGAAAGCGTTCCAACGACAAAATACAGTATGTCCATAAAAGAATGCCCCAATTATAAATTTTAATTGTATCAACTGTGAGCGTTTTGGCCCAACATACGAATTAAATTTTTTCAGTGTGTTTAGAAGTTCGTTTGTTAGCATTTACATTTTTTTCCTTACAGGGTAAATTAATATTATTAAACTCCCACAACTTTCGCAAGTCAAACGAATGTTCAAAACTTAGATGCCAACTAATTTACAATGCATGTAAGCTATAAACATAAACAATCGAAATACACCTTTTTTTTTTGCGCTGTATATTTACTGCACTCTTGTGACTTCTTTAGGGATCTTATATCGGACATCGCAGTTGTAGACAGGGTCGTTTTCCGTGCGACAATGTGACGGAATTCAATTTAGGATAAGGACACGGATCGCCCATAGTTTCAGACTGTTGCAGACGGGCTCAAACAGTCCAAACCAGTAGCGGATCCAGAGGGGGGGGGGGGGGGCTAAGGGGCTCAAGCCCCCTCCAAAAGCATCTGGGTCCACTATTGTTTTAGTGTTTGACTTGATAAAGCCTAGCCTCAGCTGGGTCAAGCCCCTCCCAAACCAAAATCCTGGATCCGCCACTGGTCCAAACCTGATGGGCGGACAGTGTCCTTATCCTAATGTGACAACGTCACAACGTCACCTTGTCACACGGAAAACAGCCCAGTCGACTTTTGTGATGCCCGATGTCCGAATCTACTTATTTCTACAGTGGTCACCAGAGCGCAGTAAATATACAGCGCCAAAATAATTGTTTTTTCCAAGTTTTATTTGTTTACTTTTTTTTCAAGCTTAGTAAACGTGCACGCAGCAAAGTTTTGAATATTAAGTTGACATGTGAAATTTTGTGGAAGTTCATTAAATGTTTTACTTGCATTCCGTAATGCAAAAGAAAATCCTAATAAGTGTCAGTTATTTTCTGTTTATCTTTTGAAAACGGAAACCCGGGAACAGCAAATACCACGAGTGTCCATTCTTCTATGCTACCAGATTGGGACAATATAATGTTCAAGTTGACCATGACGTCAGAAAGGGTCGCGTGGTCCCAATCGGAGACCAGTGCCCGTCCGACACAGTCTATGCAGACGGCTCCCTTATGATCTCAACTGCGGAGTCCAGCCACTTCCTGGACGATGTCGTGTTCCCCCGCAGCGGACAGCGGTCAGTGGCGTGTTGCGCCCTTGTTGCGCGAGGGGGGCCGGCCCCTGGCGAGCGCACCGGAGGAAATGAGGCTCCCCCCCATCAGCCTGCCCCCAACATGGCGTCATGCAAAATGCTAATGCCGCGGCCTCAGCGGCGCGAGGCGGCCGCCCTCATTAGGCTGGTGTCGCAGTCACTGTGCAGCGACGACTAGGGATGTTACAAAAATTTCCCCCCAATAAACTATACATCGGTCTTGCGATATATCGTTTGCATGGTATCGATACCGATGAAATATCGTCTTGTAAAAACCGATATTTTTTTTATATATCATGGTGTTTATAATATCGAAACTATTACCCTTGTGTTACCCATTGAAAAATTTATAATTTAAGCAAAAATTAATATTGGGTTCTTGGTATATCAAAATTACTTTTTATGCAATTGTCTAAAAAAGGTTATAATAAAAATTTTTGTTAGCTAATATTTACATCTCT
The DNA here is from genome assembly GCF_032445375.1 of Bacillus rossius redtenbacheri. Classification (NCBI taxonomy): domain Eukaryota; kingdom Metazoa; phylum Arthropoda; class Insecta; order Phasmatodea; family Bacillidae; genus Bacillus; species Bacillus rossius. The sequence goes on from NC_086336.1 coordinate 62,262,488, forward strand.
TCTTTTTTCAATAGTTTTTTTTTAACCCAAGTTTTTTTCCCCTCAAATTTTTAAATGATATATATTAATGAATAATTGTTATTGAATCCTGAAGATGTTGAACAATAAAGAAGCCAACAAATAACTTTATCACCAATCGACCTGTCTCTGCAGTGCAATCGAATCCCCTACTGTAAGCTTCATAATTTTCCTTCATCACCCCTCGTTTTAAAATTAATTGGATCATTCCGAAGACTTAAACTTACCATTTTATAATTTTTTTTTGGCCAAATAGGTTATCACTTGATTTTAGTTTTAAAAAAAAAATGTATTTTTAAAAATGTTTTATAAAAGATTCTTGCAATGGTGAATTTTTATTTAGTCAAATTCTTTGGACATAACGCCACTGCAGTCTTGCACTGCTTGTAATGAAAAAACTTTTAAAAATGAAGGAAAAAAAACTATAATTAAAAACAAGACAAAATCAGCTGATGTCAAACTTTAAATATCAGACAGTGCAGAATAGTCCGTGAAAGGAATTTAGTCGTGAAGAAATAACAGCACAGACGAACACAGCGGGTTAGCAACGACGAGACAGATTCAACAAAAAAAACGCAGACAGACAACAACGAACAGACAAACCCGACGATGATACTAAACAGGTATTTTGGACATCACAACGACGAAAGCGCAAGACAAACACAGAAGGTTTCCTATGACATAACGGTTTCAACGTTTTGGGGACTTTTTTCAACGTTTTGGGAACTTTTATGAAATACGAAGCCTACTATGTTTTTTTTTCTTGTGCTTCCGTAATTGTGTTGTCCAAAATACGTGTAAAGTACAATCGTTGTATTTGTTTGTTCGCTGTGTTATCCAATGTTGTTGTCTGTCTGCATTTATAGATTTTTTTAAAGTTCAATCTGTCTCGTCGTTGCTAGCCCACTGTGTTCCTCCGTGCTGTCAATTTTTCATGACTAAATTCCTTGCACGGAATATTATGTGCTCTCTGAATTTTTAAGTTTGTCATCAGCTGCTTTAGGCTTGTTCTCTGGGGGTTAATGTTTTTATTTCTATTTTTCATTTTTTCAGTTTTCAAAGGCAAATATACAAAACAAAAATGGCGCACGCCCGAAGAATTGTCCAAAAATTGAATTCACTTGAAAAAAAAAATATTTTATTTGAATTATATATAATTGAAACAAAAATATTAATAATAAAATAAGCGCGTATAACTCAGTACACATGATAGAAGTGAAAATTCTTTGGCAATTCAAACCTCGACTCTCAAGTGCTCTCTTTATATATATTTGGCGTCAGAATCGTTTCAAATAAATGTTTCACGAAAAAGTTAAACTATAATTCGCCTTGAAAATGTAATTGAAATTGTACTCTGGTCGCGCCGAAATAAGCTTCACTTCAATAAAAACAATTAATATTCCATATACAGGATTTGTTTAAGCATTTCTGTTTTTAAACTAGCATATTCTTAGTTGGACTCAACATATTTACACGCTCGTGGGCTTATAGTTACAATACGGTGTGTGATTTAGTTAATCAAACATTAATTCGTGAAAAATAATTACCCTGTCAAACTAAAGCGTGAAAAGCATTATACCAGCAAAAAATAAATATTTAGTTACACAGCCAAAACAATACTCATATAACACTGTTTTAATAATAAGTACTACGTACTTGGGGGGAAAAAAAAACTTCGCCCTGGTAAAAACAATTCAGGTGTGCCCAGCAAATAATGCGGGCCGCAAGGCCCAAGCGACCAACTTGAGTTAGTTTTTAGGCTAGGCAACCAATGGGGCACCAGCCATGGCTACAATCGCCGCCATGGCCAATAAACCCAAATTAGCACAAGATGCACGCGCCCTTGTTCTGCATGGTTAATACCCCGCATCGTAGAGTGTATAGGCTTCGGCCTGAGGCACACTTAGGTCCTCCCCTAACCTGGACACCCCACACACACTTAGATTAACTTAGGCTAGGAGGAAAAAATCGGCCTTGAGGGGAGTTAGTCATGGCGCCAATCGTAGCCACGGCTGGCCAATCCCCTCCTAGCACGCAATGCATGCTACCTCTCCTGCATGGCTAACAACTTGCATGATTAGAGCGCATAGACTTCGGCCTGAGACGCACTTAAGATTCTTCCCTACCCAGACCTCTCCCGCACACTCATAGCTTTAAGTTAGGGTAGGAAAAAAAAATATTCGGCGTTGAAATTTTACTCCCATCGCGCCCAATACAGATGTATCGATTTTTTGAACATGAAAAGTCGATATTTGCGATAGATCGATGTATTGTGGCCCTCCCCAATACAGAAATATCGATTTTTTTGAACATGAATAGTCGATATTTGCGATAGATCAATGTATTGTGGTCCTTCCCAACACAGAAATATCAATTTTTTGAACATGAAAAGTTGATGTTTGCGATTGATCAATGTATTGTGGTCCTTCCCAATACAGAAATATCGATTTTTTGAACATGAAAAGTCGATATTTGCGATAGATCGATGTATTGTGGCCCTCCCCAATACAGAAATATCGATTTTTTTGAACATGAATAGTCGATATTTGCGATAGATCAATGTATTGTGGTCCTTCCCAACACAGAAATATCAATTTTTTGAACATGAAAAGTTGATGTTTGCGATTGATCAATGTATTGTGGTCCTTCCCAATACAGAAATATCGATTTTTTGAACATGAAAAGTCGATATTTGCGATAGATCGATGTATCGTGGCCCTCCCCGGCGAGGTCTCGGGGACTCGGGACCCTCCGAGGCCTGGAGCGCGCGTCGCCTGGCCGCCGTCTGCGGCCGGAACCACTGTTATTTGAGCAAGCAATACCCTGCAATCTAATTATAATAAATAAGAGCAGATTGTAGGCTTGGAGCGCCGCTAGGCCTCCGCGGCGGCGGCGGCGGCGGTAGGGGACCCGGGCCCCGGCCGCCCCCGGGGGCGGCAGCACGCCATATCGCACGGCATGCATATTCAGGGTTCCGCCCCAGCCCCTTTTCCCCCGGCCAGCATTCATTTGCATTAGTTTGGGGCCCGGTTAAGGTGTGGGCGTTTAGGCCAGGGCTCGTAGGTATGTGGTACCTTTTATTTTTTCCGGGGCCTTTATCAATATTTTCTTACTTTTTCCACGTCGTACCGTTTATGCAGATCGTTACATGACAGGGTGTAAATAATAGTTTCCCACACTGTCTAAAATTGTAGGATCTTATTTTATTAAAATCTTTTTTTTTTTAACTTTCAATAGCTGGGAAATAAGAATTGATTTTGTTATGTGAGAGGTTACAAATATAAAATTATTTTAAGTTCTGATAGAAATTGCTTCTTAACCACAATAAATTTCAATGACTTTTTATTTAACGGCTTGTGACGCATGACAATTTTATTTAAAGCAAAATAAATATGATAAATATTTTTTGATCTGCTATCCGTTTAAATTACGCTTTAAAAACAAATCGCAGTATTTTTGAGATAGGTTTACTAATTGCAGGTTTGTCCAAGGAAATAACGACGTTTAATTCAATCATAAACTGGATATTACTTAACCACGTGCTCGTCGACGTACAGATTACGTTTATAATTCTTAAATTTTTTAATCGTAAACTCACCTTTAGAGGATTATAAGGCTAAGACGACTGGATCGCGGATAGAAGTGCGGAATGGAGCAACTGGACGTTAAGTTAGACGAATCAGCGAGCAGTTCTCATGCGTGAAAATGAGTGGCAAGGGTAAGGGGGGGGGTAAGGGTTTACTCAGATTTTCTATTCGGGTGGTGATAGAACGTCTTTACATGATGTTTGCTTTCCTTTTAATGATGGTAATATATATTTAGGATTTCTTAGAATTTCGGAGGGGGGATATATGCCCTCATCTCCCTCCCCGAGTACACCCCTGTGGGAAAAGGATGGGGGGGGGGGGGTGTCTTATTTTGCATGCAAAAGAAAAAAAAATGTTCCTGGCGTTCCTCGTCGCAACCAGCGGGCTGATCACGAACAAACACACTGCGGCACTGGACGCGGTAAGCAGCGAAGGTCGAGGAGATTCCTCGCAGGAATAATCTGCGTGATTACGAACACAAACATTTCCCGTTAAACTCCGACCACTTGATGACATTCTGGCGGTGTGTACCGCAGCCTTCGAGCATGAACACACGTTTTCTGACGGTATTTATCGCGCCGGTGCTACGTCATATACCACGTGATGCGCATAAGCTGGTGGTGCGAAACGAATAAAATACTAGCGATGTACCTAAATGAACTAAAAAAAGGTATTAAATAATAATGTACAATTCCAGTGGCACTACTCTCTTCTCATCATTACCGGGACTGAAAAAGAAGCCAAAACCCTATTTACGATGCAAATTTTTTACGTAAACAATATTTCAGGTTTTAGGAACTGTTACGGTAGTATTTTTTTTTTTTTTACGGCAATGCTCGTGTATCGAAACACTGACGACGCAAATTCATTTCAGTCAATGTTTAAAATTGAATAATTAACTTACAAAAATAAATGATGATTTAAACGGCCGAAATAAAAAATAAAATCTAAAAAAAGTATTTATTTAATTATCAGTGAAATTTTTTTTACATAATGTACTGACTACTACTACTACTACTACTACTACTACTACTACTACTACTACTACTACTACTACTACTACTACTACTACTACTACTACTACTACTACTACTAGATACTACCAGCTGCTTTATACCACTTTCTGGAAACCCACATCGGGGATGAACAACGAAGACACTAAAACCGCAAACTTTATTTTACCACTTTTTTTTTAAATTACAAGCCGGAGTGGTGACATTTGGGTAGGTATGTATTATAAAGTTACACTCGTGTAAGGGCAATTCAGTGGTCGCTGGTTACTTCTGACATCGCTGGCTCGTCCCGTGGCGCACAGTTCCCGCGGATAGCAACGAGACACTCACCGTGTGACGGTGTATAGTCACAAGATGCGGAGAGTGGAGAACGCCGCGCGTCTCCGCGGGGTTCCGCAACCAGCAGCCCGCAGGCGTCGGTGTTGCAACACTGTTGGCACTCGGCGTCCCGACGCCGTCCGTCTGTGATGTGGTTGATCGGCGCAGGCGCTGCCAGCAGTGCTGATAGAGTCTCAGGGCTCAGGACACAGCCCACTGTCTGGTCAGCTGAGCGAGGTTACAAGGGCTGAGGCGGTGACCATGCTGGGTTGGTGGCCCCAGCCGCTGGTCATTGCCGAAGCACCAACACCCTCCCGATCAAACAACAGGGAGCGATCCCTAAACAGTTCTGTTTTTAAATAATAAGCTCTGGAGTTCGTCTGAAACCGAACTGAAACGTCACTCCCGCCCTACCCTATCAGGGCGCATATGTGGGAGGGGAACGTGAGAATGCCGGCCGTAAGGTCGGAATAATCTGTCGTTCGCGGCCGACAACTCCGCGTCTCGAGACAAATCAGGGCCGGCGCCACCAGGTCTCCCAACCTGGGCAGAAGTCACATTCTGCCCAGAGATTAAAAATAGGGGGTTGTCTGTAAAGTTGTTTACAGGCGATAATTTTACGTGATAACGTCATAAGAAAAACATTGATGAAAAATTGCTTACTTTTTAATTTTCAAATATTATTTACAGTTTTTGCAAATTTAATTTAAATAATTTGTTTAAATACATAATCACGAACAATTAGTTAAAAAGCCCAGCCTTAACCTGTTTGATATGATAGAAGATTTTCTCGCACGGTGGTTGGCCGGTTCTTGCACGCTCGGCTCAGGCGGAACGTGACAATTTTTCGTGCGTGCAGGCCGGCGTTCATCGATTTATAAGACGTTATCACGTCAAAAATGATTTGTACAGATGGAGCATTAGCCGTCAGACGTGAAGCCATCCGCCCCTCCCCCCAATTTTTCTTCTTCTGATTTTCACATACCAATATGTCGGATGTTTGTTTGTATTTGTATAAACTGTTCCAGCCTGCTTATATTGATCACTGTAGTTAAGTTTTTTCCGAAGAAAATTAGATCAATAATATTACTGGTAAAGTCCAAAAACGAATCTCCACAGTAGATACAAATGTAACGATAATTAGTTGACGTGTTTCTCCAATTTGACCTCCAATACAGGAACGGCTGATACATCTGTAAACAAACGGCCACCATATAGGTATATACGTGTAGTACACTGAAATCCTTCTCCCTTAGTCTTAGAATAGTACCTAATCCCTAATTACCTGTACATGCCGCCCCCTCCCATAGCTAAGGTGACCACCTCTGTGAATTCAAATTGCCGGACACTGTAGATAAGAGAAAAAAAGCACATTATCTCATGCAAACACATACCCCCATTTTTGTGAAAAGCTATCTGAAGTATCAATTTAAAAAAAAGTGTAACAATAATATAGTGTGTAGCCCAAAGACTATGAAAATATGAAATTCAAACGTCATCAATTAATAAGAAAATTAAATTAAATTTAAAAATAAAGCTGATAATATAGTTTCATCTATCTATTCATTACTTATACTTACTGCACTAGTAATATATTTTATCAAATAGGGCTAACTAAGAATTGATTTTTATACCATACAACATTGAAGTCAGTCATACGTAGTATTAGTTATGAGAAGGAGAATCAATAAAGTAAAAATAATCACATTTAATGGTTTAACTTTGACATAAAAGCTTATACTTTGACTTTAAGTAAGGCTCAGTGTTATAAATAAGTAAAAAAAACATCGTTAAGTACTAACGTTTGGGTTTTTCACCCTCATTTTTTTTGCCGCCTCTAATATGTTGCCGCCCTGGGCGGTCGCCCTACTCGCCTGATGGGTTCACAGATCCTGAGTCAGATCATACATAATACATGTACAAAATATGTATTCCTTTTTTTTCTAGCGTTACAAAAAATTCCCACATTAAATACACACACAAACTACGGCCCGTTCTCAATTGTAACGGAAACGTAGACGGATCTCCCGTAACATTTCACCGTCGCGTCTGCAGCTTCCACGTAAAAAAAAAGATTGCATTTCAAGTTTAAGAAATATTAATTTAATTTAAATATATATATATATATTTTTTTTTCGTGATCATAATAAGGCCAGAATTTACAAACACGAAATCATCAAAGCTGTCGTTAGGCAACTCCATCGATTGTGTCATGGCAAGCAATTTTGTATTTACTATTTGCAATCTACAATCGTGTTTTTTTGTTGATTTATAAGCAATAACGACTGAAAAATACATAACGGTACTGAAAAGCTACTACAAAACGAAAATGACTGAAATATCACTAGGTTGAGTTTAAAAAAAAATAAAAAAAAACACGTGGGATGTTTAACATATAATACAAAAGTCGGACATGAAAATTTAACCGAGTGTAATAACTATATACTCAACACGACGTTTCCGCACCCGCCGCTAGAATTCGCTGCCGGAGCAGCTACGTAAACTACTGAATCATTCGATTTGCAGAGCGTAATTTTAAACTTTATAATGAAACGGCTCTGATAAAAGCAAAAATAGACTCGAAAAAACCCCGATTTTTGGCGTATTAAAGGTTTTTAAAATTTTCCTTTAATCCAACTCACGTTTTTTACGATTACCAAATTCGAAATGTAAAAATTTGTCAACATAAATTAGTGCTGGAGTGTCTTGATGTAAACACCAAGGCTTTAAAGATATTTATGTGCAAAATAAAAATCCTATTGAATTGATTTGACGTGATTTTCGAACAGGAATTTTAACTGAAATACTGCCCGTCTTGTTAAAATGCATTAAACCTTTAATACTGGGTTTTTACCGTCGTATTAAGTAGGTACGTCTCCTCTGAGGCGAGTGAAACGGAACATGCCCAAGCCTAGCAGCTACCACCGGGCCTCGGTGTGACGTCACCGTCACCGGGGTCCAGGGGTACGAGAAGGGGTTGGACCCGGGGGGGGAGGGGGGGGGGGTACGATGTCGGGCAGCCACCCACGAGGAGGCACTGTGACAAATAGAGGCGCGGCAGACACATTCTTCAGTTCTGGCAAGAACATTTTATATTTACCTTTGTCGTGTCGTGCAAGCAGCTTATCTGCGTCATTAATACAATCATTTTCTCCCCCCTTGGGCGGCTGCGGGAGCTACTGGTACGCTACCGGGGGGGACACCTACCCCCCCCCCCCCCCACCCTTAAACATAGGCCCACCACGGCGAGACGGCGATGACCTGCCACGTTAGCAGCACAAAAGACGCCCTGGCAGTCCCCGATCGGGAGCGGCCCCATTTGACACACGGCGAGGCGCGTGATGGATGCGTGGCTTTTGTTGCGCCGGGCTCCGGAGACACCGCGTGTGTGTATCCCTGCGCGGAGCCGGCCGATGCGTATCTGGCGAGACCGAGACGAAGCGACGATGCCTGCTCTTTTCGGTCGCGCGTATTCGCGCCCCTACGGACACTCCACTCCCCTCAGAAATCTTTTAAAAAAATCTATCATCCCCAACCAAACAAATGGAAAGAATTTGAAAGTAAACAGCAGGCAAAGTAGTTCTATTTTTCTATTTCTCTCTCTCCTCCAACCCTCCCCCCCCCCCCCCCCCCCCCAACTCAACCACCGCCACTCGCCGAAATGATATTCTGCGTGCTCTTTTGTCTACGGATGGACGCGCGCATCTCTCACAGACGACCGTGCCACTGATTATCTGCTGCGAGCAACCGCCCTTTTCACTGCCTACAATGACTGTCCTCTTTATACGTTCTTTGAATTGTTCTTCCAACGGTGAATTTTTTTTAAATTTAATTCAAAATTTTTAGACATAACCATTGCAGTTTTTGCACTGCTTGTCATGAAAAAAAAAACTCAAGAAGGTAAAATAATAATTATAAATTAAAACGTAAACCCCTCAGAGAAAAAGGCTAAATCAGCTGATGTCGAATAGATGGAGCCAACGATGAAACTAAACGGGTGTTATGGACAACATAACGACGAAAGCACTGGCGAACACGGTAGGTTTACCATGACAAAACATTTTTTGACGTGACAACGTTTAATAAATCGATGAACGCCGGCTGCACGCACGAAAAAGTACCCCGTTACGCACATTGTCCCGTTAAGATGTGTCCCCTCACGCTCATTGCACGCTTGCGCCTCATCTATCTCTCTTCCACTCGATTGGAACAACCATCGATTTGACTTTTTCGAGGCACATTAAACTTGAAACACTCCCATTCGTTTCCTACTTTTCCTATCATCGTCCTATCCTTAACAGAATAACACAGATTGGAAGAAGTTAAATAGCAAACATGTATAAAAGTTATAGTTAAAATAATCTGTTCGTTAAAGTAATAAACATATTTGAATTAATGAGTGCAAATAAAAGTAAATTTATTAATTAAATTGTAGATTTCATTTTACTCCTTCTTTGTATCCATACAAAATAGTGATAATATAATAATATCGTCCGTAAACCGACTTTACAGACAACCAATTTTTTTTAAGTTATTTTATTTCTTATTTTGCCTTCTTGAGTTTTTTTTTTTTAAATGACAAACAGTGTAAAACTCCAATGTCGTATGTTCAAGAAATTGTATTAAATAAATGCACTTTATTTCATATAGTTTCCTAATTAGGACAAAAATATCAGTACCTACCTTCTTCCTGTGCGTCAGACTGTTGTGCCGTAAATTGTTGGCTTCTGGCTACGATGGTTTGGGCTAAAATATAGAATCCTTTATTCGTCAAATAACTGAAGAGCTCTTGGCAAAAAAAACCATAGTCCAAAAATGAATTTTTTTCAGGAGAAGAAAAAATGTTCCCCCTTTGCTCCTTGGTATTTAAATTATGTGAAACCTATGCTATAACACAATATTTTAATCAAAGTCAATATGCAAATATAATTAAACAATAGTGAAATAATTTGTGATAGAAATTGTGTTTACGTATAAACATTTGAAAGTATAGGTATTTATATAAGTGAGGTTATGTTCTCGTATGTATAATTTATTTGCATTATAAATTATTATTTAATAAATAATTAAATTATATGTTCAGTATATTTATTGATTTTCATTATTAATTAAAATATTTCTCATTTATTTTACTAAATAGTTTAATTAATTTTGATACGTGTTTATAATAATATTGTATACTGAGTATTGATTGAATTTACACTTAACCATCCGTATTTATAATATTACTTCAGTCCTTTTGTTATTTTATTTCATTTCTATTATTATTTCTATTATTATATTTCTATTGGCAAAATTAAAGTTAGTTTTTTATCACGTCAATTAAGAATAACCTCTAACGCGCGTTCATAAGTACGCGCAACCAATTATTCTTTTTTTGAAAGCTCGAATGCAATTTTTTTTGCTTAGTAACAACATAAATGTTCTTTGGTTCGGAATTTGTGATAATTCCAAGGTACCAAAATATTACATTTTAATATGGATTAACCTACCAGAATTAATTACTATGAAAATCGAGCGTGTAATAAGTAAAAGAACCCATACAACAGTAGAGGCCTACTGTAAGATTCTATGTCATCAAAGTAATTGAAAATGCAATGACCTGCTGATTAAAATAGTTGTTTGCCTTTAATGAAGTCGTTTCTGTCAGTAGCTACATATTCAAACGATATACAAAGTATGTATGTATATATCAAATAAATTCCGTTTTTTAGAAGAACACTGAGCGCAAGTTTAGATTCATAAATATTTGAAATAATAATACTGAAAGCTGCACCAATCACATTGAATTTAGCACGCATTATCAGAAGTCTCTACTCAAAAACTTTACTTTGATGAAACTGACTTGCGTATAGTCCTACCGCATATAACCATTGCAGGTTACAATTTTTTTATATTACCAGAATATTTTTAATCTATTCGTCGTGTACTACTTAAATAAATGTTTTTTGTTAATATCGTCGTTCTCGGACAAGGCTCTAACGTTTTAGTTAAAATTTACAGATAATCTGTATTTGGGGGGGATAAATCGTAGATCTAAACTGCAGGAAAAAGCGTTTTAACGTACATTTTTAATACAAAAGTACGTAAGCCCACCTTAAAAAAAAGTACCAAATATGTGTAAATTGCGGACAAGCATATTGAACTTACATAATGCCATAGATATTTGTATATCATAAAAGGTGGAAGTACAACATTACAGTAATGATTAAAATACAGATATAAAATTGGAACGCGGCTTTATGTGGGCTATGTATCTATTAAAGGAATTTAAATAATAGTTATTTAATGACGTTGAATGGTGATAAGATGATTGATGTGGATTGAGTTGTATAATGCAACAGTATGAACAACATATTTTTTTTTGTAAAAAGTTTATCATTTGACAGCGTCATCGCTAAATCAAATTTTATTCTAATGTTGTTTCAAACTTTGTTAATATCAGTGAATTTACATCGCGCTGATTTGGAATGATTTCTATGAAAAATGGGTGCGTGTACTTATGTACGCGCGTGAGAAGTTATACTTATTTGGCATCATTCAAAAATAGTTTTTTATAGTTTTTATTTTGATGCGCGCGCATCTTAAAATTTCACTCTCATCATGTTTTCATAACGCGCCTAAAAAAAACACCTACCACCTAGTTTTGAACCACGGCCCTTCAGCATAGCCTATTGACCGCGCAGTATAACCACTGCTCTGACAGAAGGTTACAAGGAATATGTGTATCATATTTGATGTAATACCAAACTAATGTGTTTTTTTTAAACCTTGGAATTTACTCTTTACTATGACTGTTTTAGTTTATCAAAAGAAATTCCATGTTTATTTCACTAAGTATCATAAAGTTTCATTTGGCACACCAATACGTTTGGTATGTCCCCTAATGTGGGTTCATGTTCATACACGTGGGTCCGCCATCATCCTTTGAAAATGTCGTCACATGGTGCGCGCGCAGCTTCAACCTGTTAATTTTGTGTTACGCATCTTAAAATTTCACTATCATCATTTTTTCATAACGGGCATAAAGAAGTATAATTTCAAAAGTAAAATAATTCAAAAAAATTGACGTAGCTTTAAATTTTTGACGTTAATTCAAAGGAGCAACTTACTTGACGGTCGGGCTGCCACGAGGAAAATTTTGCAAAAAGGCGACGAACTCAGCCCATCGTTCACAACAACTGACTCCATATCAACATCAGAACCATCAGAGAGAATACCTACAGTCCATCAATACCAGCTGCCGCGCGACCGTACATCAGAAGTAGTTCGGCGTTCAGTGTAACCGCGCCCTCAAGGGCTCCGCCTACCCGGGCACACACACGGTGCGCAGAGCTTCAGGGAAAACAACCTTGATTTCAAAACTACTCAACACATCCGAGTGGGGTCTGCTTACGAAAAGCATTTAAGGGTTAGCCGGGGGCCGAAAAATACTTTTTGATTAAGGATTAAGTTTTTAAACTGTATTTCTAGAAGAGTTAAAATGGCTAAAACGCATTTTCAGAATAATTTTTAGACATGACAAAACCAGTACATATTCTTGAAAGCACTTAAGGGGACTTGCGTTACACCTTTAATCTTCATTTCTCGGCCGTGTAATGTTACCGTCACCGCTCAGATTTCACATTTTTGTCCTGTGCACGACTAGAAGACCGCGCGCCAGTCCAGAGGAGACACCGCGCTAGAAGCACCGGCGAGCGTCGAGCTTTTCATCCCGCCTCACTAACACGCACACACACACCCCTGACGAGGCGGGCCCCTTAACAAACAATCACCCCAGCCACGTATATCAACCATGTTGAGTGACTCCAGGTGTTGGAGTGTGAGTGGGGAAGTGCGGGAAGGGGGGAGGGGGGGAGGGGGGGGGGATCTCAGCTCGCGGATCAGCCCAGATACAGGTGAATACTCCTACTACCTATTGGAGCGAGGGGCGGAGGCTTTGTGGCGTCCGGAGGCGGGCGGTGGTTTTTTTCAATCAGCGGCGGCGGCAGTCAGGCGACACGACACGACGGCTACATCTGCGCCCGACTGCCGACTGCAGATTGTTTCTCATTGTAGATCGGGCGAGCACCCCCGAGCCTTCCCCCCCCCCCCCCCTTTTTTTTTATTTCGTGGCGCCGATGGACAATGGCGACCAGATGTACCATTGTCGCGCCGGGGGCCCCTCCCGGCTCTTTTGTTTTCCGTCCCCCCACACCTCAGTGGACTCGGTAATTAGGTCTCTCTGCCGCCCGCCGGCGACATGTGTCGCTCTCGTCCGATCGCCGATGGCGGTTATTTTTTAATTTTGTTTTAACTTCGTCACCGAGGCCCCGGGTGGCGCGCAAGACGGTGCCAAGCGCCGTGGTTCGACGGCGACGTAACTCGAGAGATCATTTTTTTTCAAGTAAATAAAATATATATTTGTTAGTACGGCAATAATTTTTTTTAGTAACACAAAACACAGTTGTTTTTAAAATATACAATGTTAACGTAGATACTACGTTTGTACGTTCACAAAGACAACGGACAATGTTTGTTTTTTTTAACCACAGATAAATTCTCACTGACATCGAAAAAAGAATTAAACTATTTGTGACAATCACAGCTTGAATATTGTCTATGCATTTGAGTTGAAATAAAAAAAATCTATTACATTCAGTTTCCAATAATAATAATAATAATAATACAATACATTTGGTTTTTTTAAATGTTTTTTATCATCTCGTAGCTGCAGCTACCAACTATTCTCATGGCAGCCCCAGTACAACCTTGTAAAATAAACAGTGTAAATTTACTCAAATTAAGTCTGACTGGCGGAAGTTATTCAACAAATGATAGTGAATTTTTTCAGATCCACACTTGTTCTTTTTCTTTCCAATTTATGCTTCGGTGAAAATACCATCAAAAATGTGTATTGTTAAGCTGCTATCAATGGGTCGGTGAAACCGGCTAGTCTATAAGTAAATTTACTTAGTCTATGCAATGCTTAATGCACTCGCGTGACATTTTACTTTTCCATTTAGTAATGAATATAAATGTGCAAATTACAATTTTTTAATTAGTATATTTTGTTGTTTGGTTTTTCTCTCTTTTCATGGTCTCTAATTTTTAATCTTTGCGAATTTTTACTTTTATTTATTGAACATGAAGCTTTTTAATAATTATTGTATCTGGCGGGGATTTCAACCTACGAACTTTTGTTCCATAATCTAACACCGCCACCATTGGAAAAAATGAGAAAATATTTTACAAATAGCGTGTTCAATTAGTAACGTATAAAAAATTAACATGTATTTTTTTTTGTTATTACGTTGATAGTTATTTATAGGTACTTAGGCCTTGTAAAAATTACACTGCATACTTTTTAAATAGCATAATTTTGTTTGTACAACTACAGCGCAGTGATAAACATCAGATAACTAATGAAGTACAAAGTGTAAGCTTACGTTTGTGGTGGCGTGACGTCATACCAGCACGCATTTATGTAGGCTACTGTTGCAGATTGCAAGGGAGTGGGCTAATTGCCTGTGGAGTGATGGAAGTGTCATTTGATATTGGAACGGTAAAAGGTCCGAATGACTTGTAGGCTGCTAGGGGAAAACGAGTACATGTGACTTATACTACTTTTCCCCTCAAGGCTGAGTTTTAAGATCTAGTTGTGTAAATTTGACACTATACATATCTTTCTCTTTTTTTTTGTTGTGTCACCAATATTATCAACAGATATTTACTACAATGATATATTGAGTGTAAAACGTCACGCGAGTGTTCGTATTTATTATAATTTGTGCGACTGTTTACACCCATTATTATTTTACCCTTAGTGAACATCTGTTTGAAACTGTTTGTGAAATAACAGCAGATGTAAGAGAGTTCTTAACTAATTGTAATAAGAAAATGAAAAAAATATATATATTACAACATTAAAAGATTGGAAAATCGCGACTTATTAATGTGTAACATCTAAGCTCTCGTATACGGTATATGGTGGGAGTAATTTTGTGAATGGAACGGAAGTCGCATTAAACGGAAGTGTGTAACCATGGTGCTGCTATCTGTGCCGGATGTTGCGAACCAAAGTTTACAAAGCCAAAGGGAAACTTTGTAATATTAACTTTTTAATGAATTAATGCAGGATGGGCAGTATTTTAATAAAATTTCTTGCCGAAAATCAGTACCAAAGCAGTAGTTTAGTATTTTTTTCAATCCTTTTCGCTTTTAACGGATATGTTTCTGTATATATTTTAAAATTTCGTTTTTCTAATAAAATGATTCAATAGTATACGTAGCTGCAAATTTTTTTAATAATACCCACAATTTGTTTCTGATGGGCTGTTGGGGTTCACTTTTCGTCGGTTGACTTCACTACGACCTTACTTCTTAATGGCTGTGGTGTTGTTTTTGTCATCTCGGGGCTGTTAGAGGGTATTGTGATTCCAGCATTATGTTTTTAGCATGTGCTGTAAGAAAAGTATTTTAACGTATAGATGTACAGAAAAACAATTGCAATTAAGAATAGATCAAAACAAACACATATGTGAATATGGAATAGTGAGAGCGATTCATGTTTGCTGTTTAAGTTTTATTGATTAAGTAGTTGTGACATTAGGCCTATATTTTAACTGCGCCAATGACTACGAAATCATTTATGAATATTAATTTATTAAAACCTTGTCATTTTTATATTTGTTTACCACGAGAATAGCCTACTTCCGATATTATTTTTCTTCTTATTCTGAAATGTTTGCTTGTCCGTAAACATATTAATAGTGAGGTCAATGCAGACGACAAAACACAATGTCACCGTAGAGCGACAATATGAAAGGAATTAGCCATGACCATCCCAGCAATTTTCTAGAAAAAGTCGGTGGGGCTATATCGAAGGTCACGGCCATTGGTTTCACGTGAAACGACTATGTCAGCGAGTCGATTTTAGTGTAATGGTTTAAAATTAAAATAATAAAAACGAGACAGTGTCTACGTACTAAATATTTTAATTCAAAACAAACCCTAAATGGTAGCTTACAATTAATTTCAATTAATATTCGACGAAAATGTTTAACATTGGCCTGTGATATGTTAAATGAGACACCGAAGGCATAGTATCAAAATTAATGTTTTTGGTGAACGTATAATCTATCTATATTGCCCAGTGTCGGTTCTCTTTACACAAACACACGAATCACCGCGCTATCACGACTGAGTCGTGAGCTACACTGAACAGAATTTTTTTCCTAACCTAAATTTAAATGAAGTGTACCTATTTTGGAGGTCTAGGTAGGGAAGACTCTCAAATGTGTCTCAGGACGAAGCAAATATAGTTAGGAAAATGTTAAAGAAAGATGATACAGGCCTTTTCGTCTGATATGTTACCTATATGTTTTGCTTTGATTTTTAAGACGCTTCACGTCAAAACGATATGACAATTGCCAGCCGGGATTTGAACCAGTGTTCTTTGGGATAGTAATCTAGTGTCTTACGACTCGGTCCATAAACTTCGATAATGTATCTATTCTCATCTTCAGATTGCCTTGTAGTGATGCCCCATGTTACAGGCGTGAGTGTACGATAACTGCATAACAGTACAAATACATAGTTTCAGACTATAGTACTCCATGTAGGCTATCATCACATGTGTTGAAAAATTATTGACATCTAATAAGTACAACTATCATAAATTACAGTCACAAAAATTTTAAGTAACGTCTTTTGAGTATATCGTGTAGTAGTGTGTGTAACTACATGTGATTTTTTTTTACACATTTACCATGGGTGTAAACAGTATTTGTGGAAGGGGAGGGCAGAATACAGTCACTCCTCCAGAAACTCTTTTACAAAGATAATGCTTGAAAATATTTTTTTTGGGTATTTGACGATCCCTTAAGAGCTTTTGAAACTCCTGCCATTGTAAATTTTGTAAAATGAAAATTTTTTGTCTAAACAAATCTGGCCACACACTCTTTTTTAATAACATTATTGACACTTATTTTTACAGAAACAGGTACCTCTTTTGAGTACGTTTCTCTGCACTTATACATGTGCCTTGTTAATAGAAGTGTAAACAAATATACACATAAAACAAAACAAAATACAAATCTGTTTAAAGAAAGTCAGTATCTAAGTGAATTTCAAAAACATTCTTTGAATAAAATTTCAACCGACAAACAACAATTTAATCAATAGGTAAATTAATTCAGGATGTAGTTTCGGACATACACTATTACTCATTTAACTGTATGTCATGAGAAACCTCAGTCTGTTTGTGCCTTAATGCCCGAAATGTCGCAACTATTGTCTTGGGAAAAACATACTGTGTTATACTGCGCTACCATCGTAGTGGTTTTCAAAATATCTGTTTTGTCACTCAATTGTTGTTTCCTGTGTTCGTCTGTGCTGTCGTCGCTATTTTGTAACATCGTTGGGTTCACCTATGCATCTCTGTTCATCCGTTTTTTTTTTGCTTTTTCTACTTTTATCTGTTAAGTTTGTACGTTGGGTTATTCTGTTTGCCGTCGTGCACCGTAAATTTTCTTTGTAAATTGAACAGAAATATTCAATATTCATATAAACTTACATATTTGTTGCCAGACTAGCTATACAAATTATATTTCACAGTTATGCTATTACACAATTCATGTTGAACGAAGAACATAAGAATACATAAATTTGTTCATTACCGAGGTTATATGTTACTGCACGTGTTAATAACACACGAAACTACAATAAACTCGTGAAATAACATCATGTCAGTGTTAAGAAGACTGCACGTATCCGCTCTACCACTCTGGTTCTGGGGTAGAGCGCCTGCCTTGTGACTTGTAGGACCCGGGTTCGCGCCCCGGCTCCTCCAAGGCGGATTGCCCAGACGAAATGGTGGCATTTTCTCTGGTAGGAATACAATCCCTTGTAACATGTCAGGCTACCAAAGAAACGGTGGGTGGAACAGAAAAAAACCTTCCAGGTGGCTTCCAAATGGGGAGCCCGTTTCTTTTCTTGGGCTCCCCATGCGGTGGCCATTCCGGGGGTTTCTCCGGGGGAACGGAGTTTTGCAAAAATATTTTTTGTAGTTTTGTGGCGTTTTAGTTTTTAGTAATTGTAGCATTATCATTCCAACATGTTATAAATAAAGCTCAAACAAACATTTACAACAACAAAAAATTGCTTTTGTAGAAAAATATTTTAATTATGTGTGCATCATTCAGTGAGTGGTTGTGTGTTCAACTATTTATCGGTATATATTTCTCTTAAAGTATTATTGACGGTTAAATTCTAGTCAGAAACTTTTGGTTTGTAGTATTTTAGCAGTTTTTGACGAAAAAATATTTATAGTCACATGAATTTGATTCCTAAAAATATTATTTCTAAAAAACCACTTAGTTTTCAATCAGGAGAATCGTATTTAACACACACAGTATTATGTGTATGTAGATATATTTATATATAAATATCTTACAAAAAGACGCTTTGGAGTCAAATTTGCAAATGCAATTCCAGTTTCATCATATTAGGTGTTCCGCAAAGTAGTAGTTTATCTCAACTACTCTTTAATATTTAATAATTGATATTCCAACTGTAACCGGAATTTATATATATATTTATATATATGTGTGAGCGCGTATATAAATAAAATATTTTATTTATTTCAACATGAGCAAAGCTTTTTATACTTTCCAATTATAATTAAAAAATTATCAATTTTAGGCCTCGTCAAACAATGCGTGGTATTTATTTGTTTTAATTATCTTACAAATAGACGCTTTGCAGTCAAATTTGCAAATGCCATTTCATGGTATTAGATGTTCCGCAAAGTTTATCTCAACTACTCTTTAATATTAAAGATTCCATATTCCAACTGTAATCGGCATTGATCAAGAAAAGATGCCGAAGGAAAAAAAAGGATATATGTTTGTGAAACTATTCAGTTGTCCAGATCAGGTTTTCAAGTTAACAAACGTCTCTGTATTACTAATTAAATTGATTAGACTTATCACATCGTAAGAAATGACATTAAACGTTGTGTCCACTTTTAATACCTTCGAGTTATATCGGATGCCAAGTTTTTATTTTTCAACAACATGTAGATAATAGGCTACTATTAGTTGCACTTTAAAATATTAGGTCTTATTAAATTTATAACTTTCTCTGCATCAATACCTGATTGTATACTTTGTTCTTCAAATTGATTAGATAAGAAGTAGAGTATTGTGTCGTAATTTGGAATTAAATAACTAATTTATATTGTAATAGAATTGAAAGTATGCAAAAAAAATTATTAAAATAATATTTTAAATATTTTCGGCTTTTAAATTCCTTTTAAAAATGTTACATTCCTATATAAATTTAATTCGCATGTTCTATTTACTAGACGTTCAATCAGTGATGCACATTTTATTATATACGTTTTATTACGCTTTTGATGCTTCAGACATAATTTCAACTTGCAATTATAGAATTAGTGACACTTTTAAAACCATTAGTAACTATAAAACTTTGTAAAAATTTATAACTGTTTTTGAATAATCTAGAAACATTCATTGGTAAAATTTTTATAATCTACATATTTATTTTGTATACTCCATTTAAGTGTCTGTTTTAGATTTTTTTAAAAACCAAAGTAACCAATTAGTTAATATGATCTTTATTTATCTGTGTGTTGTGTTTTGTCGTAAAGTTATTGATATGAATCAGTGTATGTCTTGTGTTAATGTGTTTTTGGTTGTTATTCTATGGTACATATTTTTTATGTATGTCATAATTATTTTATAAGTGTTGTAAGGCTCAAAAAACTGAATTTCAATTTAATCTGGCAGTTTTAAAGAAGCAGAATAATATGCTACGCATAGTAACTTATTTTATTTTCTAATAGAAAAAATACTTTCTTTATTTATTTCTGAAAGACTGCAAGCCTGTGCAAAGCCCACCAACATTCCATGTACGAGCCTATGTCTCCCCTAGAGCGCCTGTGCTGCTTGCCCTGTGACAACAAACTACACTACACAAAAAATTTTCCCTCGCATTTCAGCATCTTAAAAACACATTTTGTATACTTTAAATAATTTAATATGGACATTAAAAAAAATCTGAGTTTTTTATGTTGTCACCCTAAAAATGAAAACATTACATAAGAAAAACCTTGAATATTTGCGTTGGATTTGCACCCATTAAATAATTATCTACAATTAGGTACTTCAAGTATTCCAGTGTGCAAAAATGTAAATTCCATGAAGTTAGTTACATTACGATTTTACGAGTAAGGCCGTTTTCCTCATTCCGTAGAATGTATAAGAAATTCTGGCAGAATTCTACATCATCCATGGAAAACTACTATATATGTATTTGAAGTTATACTTCTTTAGGCGCGTATGAAAAAATGATGAGAGTGAAATTTTAAGATGCGCGCGCATCACTGTAACACAAGATTAACAGGTTGAAGCTGCCCGCTAAATCGCTCATTAAGTCTCGAAAAAAAGCTACCAACAACACGTGTTTTAGTTTCATACAAGTGCGAATTATATATGTGCTAATAAATTATATACAGTAGTGATTTAAATTGAATATTTTGATTAGGTAATATTATTTACTATTCGTATATAATTATTAGTAAAAAAAATTGTGCTTATATACTTTTTCAAGTGCTCCAATATAATTGAGGTTAACTATCCGTATGTATTATTTATTGATATAAATTAAAATATTAGTATTATTTTTAGTCGTCGTAATAATAATACAGTGCTGCTCCCTATAAACATCATTTTTGGAAACATTTTTTTTCTTCTCGTCCGCGATCTGGACGTTATTTGTAATTGCATCTATCACCGTCAGAAGCGCTATCTGTAAGCTTCAAAGTTAACCTGAGAAACAGCTAGAGGGTTGACAGCGCTACCTAACGAGTATTCTATACACTACTTCGAGGGCAATGCCGCTGTACTCTTTCCATAGAGTGTATACGAAAATATGGCAGAATTCCGTCTCGTCCTTTGAACGTATAACAGATTTCCGTTATGGTACTTTTCCGCCTTTTTCGAAGAGGACAGGTGGAATACAAGCATTATGGTAGTCTTCCAGTGTGGTAGTCTTCCGCGCCCCCCGCGACACTCGCTGGTGCTTCTAGCGCGGTGTCTCCTCTGGACTGGCGCGCAGTCTTCTCGTCGTGAATAATTTTGTGTGGTGTAGAAACGAAGATAAACGATTTATCGAAAGTCCCTCGAGTACTTCCAAGAATTGTGACCGTGTGTGGTCACGAGATGGTAATTTATGACCCTGCACCATAAAACATTTAAGGACATGAAGAAGCTTACCTTCCATGTTGACGTGTAGGAATAAACTGACCTCTTGTGACGTCACGACTCATAGATAGGCTACGGCTGTGTGCGGCAGAAGACAGTGCACTTTCAAACAAAATACCATAGACATTTTTTTTTTTTTGTTGTACCATAGACAAAGTGGAGACTTCATTCCTACACAACATCGAATTCAGTGTTACCAACTTCGGATTTAGCAAGAAGAAGAATAAATCCCGGAAATTGGTTGTTTATCGATTATGTGAACTGGTACGAAGATCTTTCTAGAACACTCGAAAATCATCTCTATTAATCCCGAGATTGGAGGGGCAATAGGAGGGAAGGGGGGATGAGAGATGGGTATATAAGCCCGGGATTTTGATCAGTTAAGCATGGAGCAGCAGGACCATCACCAACATCATTATGAGGCATTAGAGAGAGAGAGATTGACAGAAGGCAAGGTGTTTTGGAGAGCTAAGTATGGGTGTTGTAATTATTTGTTATGATATGGCCAGTAGAGTTTAAAGTTTTGATAACTTTGAGTAGTAACCATTGGACTTGTGTTTTGTGTGAATATGATGCACCTGTGTAACTTAGTGTTGTTTTAGGTGTTCATTAATGTGGATTGGCACTTGGTCAATTTTGTTGCACCTCCTGTGCATTTTGCTGTTGTTGGCGGCCATATTGCTTTCAATTATTTGATTTTAGCTCTCCAAAGACCTTTTCCTTGAGAGTTGATTAATAGTATGTTTATTTTTGGTTTAAAGTCATTAAGCATTTAAATGTACCTTGTAATAAATGTTGGCTCTTCTAGCCTAGAGTTTTTGAAACCAAAGAAAGTATTAAAGTCAGAAATTACTATTTATGAGATGTATCTAGTCAATTATAAAATATTTGTGATATATTTATGAGATCTAACTATTTTTGTACTATTTGTGCGATATAATGATTAACAATAAACTTTGAAAATATATTTGATGTGTTCGGTCAATGTTTTTGCCACCTTACATTTTTCAGCATAGGTTTTTTTTGATGTTCACATTGATTTTGAATTTTTAATATGCAGGTTAGGCCCCATCTGGGCAAGTATTTACCTTGTGGAAAGTAACAGGGATTTGTGCTTGCAGTGGGAGTTCTTCAATCTATAACGGATGTTTCATGCCTAAAAAAAACTATTCTGAATACACGCGTTTTAGTCATTTGCGCGCTCCTATAAATGCAGCTTAAAAGCGAAATCAGGGAAACAAATACCTTTTCAGACATCGGCGTATCGTTAAAATGATTTTCGTTACCTCGGGTGTGTGTGTACGGTCTCACGTGCCTTGTTCAGGTGCTTACGCAAGGGTGGGGGGGAGGGGGTGAGATGTAATGGGTAAAAACCCTTCCTCCCCCTTGTCCCGAAATAAAATAAAATAATTATAATTTCCACCATTAAATAAAAAAAATTAACATCAAACAGTGGTAAAATTATATTCTACGTAGGCCCCTACCCTCTTGGCCAAGTTGAAGTTTTCATTTTTATTTTAACTCACACAAATATTTTCAACAGATATTCACTAAGTGTAATATAATTGGTATGAAAAAATTTGTGCAATTTTTCGTATTTATTATCATTGGCGTGACTTCAGCACCTATTAAATTACGCTTAGTGAATATCTGTTGAAAATTATTGTCACATTACATCAAATGCAACGAAGGTGATGATGAGAAAATTTAAAAAAATAATTCAGCCTTACTCCGGGTAAAGTAGTTCATCAATAGTAGGCCTACCGAAGTTTGAATTTGTTTATTAGTTTTTGTAGTTTGCCTCTTCAATGCATTCAACAGAGCGCGAATGTCACAGACGCCTCATCTTTGAACTGAGCGCTTTGAGCCAGTCGCCAAAACTGTTTGGCAAATGATTCCATCTTGATACATCATTGCCTTTCGCTGTTTGCGTGGGATAAGATAGCAGAGCATTCAACACGGGATGGAGATCTCTTACAAGTGACTTGCGGCTTGATGAAGACGCAATCTCGCAACGAGTGGATAAAGGAGTTAAAAAAAAAATGGTTGTCTGTAAAGTCGGTTTACGGACGATAGTTTAACGTGACAACGTCATAACAAAACATTGATGAAATTATTGCATACTTTTATGAATAAAATGGAATCATTTTTATTTTATCTAATAATAAAAGAATAAATACTTGAAATTATACTAGTAATCAGATTTTTAAAATGCAAGATAATTAACCTTTATTGCCGAAATTGTTATTGTAATAAGCAATGAAAACCACATTAACTTTTCACTTCACGTTATAAACAGTCGACTAAACAGTTCACGTGTAGATGTAAGTTGTGTGCTGCCGCTGTCTTTCTTCTCCTCGGACGCATAGGCCAATCGAGTGAAAGAGAGATAGATGCGGCGCAAGTGTACAATGAGCGTAACGGGACACAGCGTAACAGAACAATGTGCGTAACGAGACACTTTTTCGTGCGTGCAGCCGGCGTTCATCGATTTATTAGACGTTGTCACGTCAAAAAAAAAAGTAAGCTAGTCTTTTAGTCATCGCCAGTAATGTGTAACATCTAACTACGGTAACAAGCCTTCAAGGCTTGTAACTCGCGAGAAAGCGACATAAACAAGTTATGTATATATATATATATTTTTTTTTCATTAAGAGTAAACAATATAATAAAATGTGGTTGGCACCAGCAGGCGTAAGAGGAAAATGATTTCTTTTAACAGAGATGGTTCGAATATCGTTGAGGTAGATGGAGGCATTTCGACTACCAATGGGGTAGACATTCCCTGGGAATATTCTAATACAACACTTATAAAATTATGGAATTTTTTTTTTCATCTTATAAATTGTTACATGTGGGTTTTGTAGCCTGTAACAATCTTCCTTCCCTCCCGGACTTGTACGTATATGCCGCCTGTAAGCAGACTTCCCGCTCTCCCCTGAGTGTTTGTTTTAGTCTTCCCTGCCACACTCCGCGTCAGCCCGACGTGGCCGGAAAGCGCCGACAATTTGACGCCCCGAGCTCTTTACGAACGAGGCTTCGGGTAGATTACTCCTCGGCTGTTCTGGAAGCCGAAGTCCGTTGGGGCTCGGGACGAGAATATATATACCCCTCGGGAAGCTAGGGGAAGCGCGCAGTTGTCTACAGACAGTGCAGCAGTCCGCCGCCGAAAAAGACCGCCCGTCGTGGCTACGCAGACTGCTCCAGCCGATGCCAGGACTTGGAATCTGCAGCGGTGAGCGCAACTTGACATGCCAAGTTCAGCCGGACTCAGCCCCCAACGAGGAGAAGCAGCCAGAGGCAGTCGTTCGTCAAGACAAAGGTAACTCGTCGAGGGAGAAGAAGTCCGCACTCGTGGTCGTAGTCGACTCGCTGGGCGAGTGAAACCTGGAAACTCCACTCAGTGGAATCTGAAGGGATTTTTTTAGTACCTACTATAGTACATCTGGAGGTGTGTCAAAGTACTCCCCGGTGAAAAGGTCACACATTTCAACTCGCTGGGCGAGTAGGCTAAGTGACGAGCGAGTTCACGGCGCGGAGAGCAACAGTGACCCAAGTGCCCCGCGGGGGTCAGGAATTAATGAACTCGGGACAGCCCAGACGAGTGTTTATCTTAGCCGGGTGATGAACAAGGAATTGGACTTTTGAGACGCGACGGGTCGTGTCGAAGTTATCGCCAGGCAATGGCGGCTTCAGGACGACTTTTCGGGAGGGGCTATCGCACAAAGAAAGGTCGTAGTTGCAAAAAATGAAAGTGGTCAGATATTTCCCTTGGAATATTATTTACAAATTACAGGTTTCAAATACAGAACCTTAGTAGCTCCATGCAACATTTGATGAGATAAAAGTTTAACATATGAAATTAAGTATTTAAGTAAACATAAATATACACTAATCAATAAAATTGGTCTCGGGAGGGGCTGTGGCCCCCACCGCCCCCCTTCTGGAGCTGCGCTTGTCACCAGGTCGCTGGACGGTTAAGGAGTCTGTGACTGACATAAGCTTTGGCAGTGTTCGAAGGAAATGGTTGGGTCAACTGTACGCCAGTCCCGAGTGGAGGTTATCCATGGTCCAGGGCTTCGTGCTGTGTCCCAAGTCATATTGTCCGTTGTTCTCGTCATCCAAGTCCAGACGTCCGTCCAGAAGGGTAGGAGGGCGGACTCTGGCCACACAGTTCTTCAATGGCGACGTTCTTGGCGCACTTCGCCGTGGGAGAAGTCGGTGAAAGATATCAGGCGAGCTAATCGCCGGTCATGAAGTTAAGCGAGTAACAAGGATACATTTCCGTATGATTTCTCCGACTTGGACTTTTAAAATAAAATTATTTTTGCTTTGACACATTCGTTCGTTAATCCGTAAATATTCTTCTTGTTGTTCCTTCCGAGCAACAAAATAAAAATAAAAATATGAATGTTTGTTTTTTCGTCTCGTGCGTGTTCTCGCGCCGTTCGTTCGATCTCGATTAAATTTTGGCGTACTCGTACTTTGAAACACGAGGAAGGTCACTGTATAGGTAAGATTACGATAAAATCCAACCCTTTAAGCAGAATTGAAGTTGGCGCGCGAGTCGTATCGGATATTTACCGGTAAGTATTTCATGACTGTTCCTCTTCCCTTTGATCCAAATAAAAATTAAAAAAAATTGACATGTAAGTAAAATAAATATTAAACAGAAAGTATTTTACTATAGTTCCTATTTTCTATGGTACGAATAATAATGGTGGTGTGCGATTCGAGTGAGAGGCACATATATAGACAGCTATAGAGAGAGAGAAACGCAATAGAGAGAAACAGAGATAGATATAAATTAAATATAGAGGGATAGAAAGATATGTAGTGATATAGAGACAGAAGGAGGTATATAAATGTAGAGAGATATGGAGATATATATAGATTGATATAGATAGAGAGGTATGAAGCGATATGTCGAGAGAGATGAAGAGAGATATAAGGGAGGTAAAGAGACAGAGAGATATAGAGGTAGCTATAGAGAGATCGAGATAGAGGGAGATATAGATAGAGATGCTTTGTGTATGGGTACCTACTTCAAACACATATTAAAAAAATTAAATAGACATTGCAACGCATGTCAGGCATTAGTTAGTATATTAATTATTATTTCACAATGTACCTTTAACGTATTATAAAAAACACGTGGCAATGCGTCGCGTTAAAAGGGACGAACGGTAAACAGCTCTCTCTTTTCAAACGCCATGAAAGTGTTTGCGCTCGCTAGACACGATGCAGCACGAGCGCCAACTTTAGGCCGCACCGAAAAAGAAAAAAAAAAAAATAATGGGACGCGCTTTCTCCCGTCGCATTCACGAAATAAATTCCCACCAAAAATAACGCAACACGGATAGCTAAGTTGTTACACATCGGAATAGTTTATTTCCACGTGATTCAGGACTACTTATTAAAGGTAAACGGCGCTAATGAAACATGGGAAACTGACAACCAGTCAGAACGAGAGCTCCAGAACCCTGAGCTGACTTGACGAGACAAGTGCAGTAATTATCGAGCAGTTCGCCTGCAGGCGTGTCATTACGTATGCTGATCTTACACGTGATGGGAGAGAGCGTGAAAACGGGAAGTCTGTTACTGTCTTAAAATGAAATAAATGTAGTTTATGCTAAGGCCTTCTTATCGCTGTTTTTTTTTTAGAAATGGGTTTTTGTGGGCGTAACGTAGACATGACAATACTTATTTGCATAAAGTTTCGTAGGCGAGAAGTTCCTTTATTATGCTGGGTATTCAAGTAATTATACACAAACTATTTTCAGCTAAAAACTACGGTTTCCATGCCTAGGCTCAAAGAATAAATTTACGCATTTTCCAGTTTAAAAAAAAACTTTTATTTATATTTACGCTGCACATCATTATCAATAAAAATAAGATAAAAATAAAACTGTTCTGAATTTAATTTCTGTACCTTTTATGAAATTACGAAAAAATTAAAATTCATTAATTCAAACTCAACTAAATTATTATTATTTTTTTAATTTTACCGTTTGTTCTGACATCACTGGAAAACTATTGAACGGATTTTGATCATGTATTTTTATTACTACTGTCTTCGGCTTACTTAAACACTTTGGCTATAGATTTTACAAAGTTTACTCATAAGGTAGTGAAAAAGGAGGACATATATTATTCCCTGTAAATAATCAGATCTCCGTAGCCTATTAAGCATAACTAAGTACATTGGACATGAATAAGAAACATACCAAACGCATCCAACGTTTCACGAAAACTTATTAAAATTCGGCATTGAAATTTTACTCTCATCGCACCCAAAGAAGTTTCACTTTAACAAAAAACATATTTTTAATTGTTACACTGAAAAAAATTTTTTTTTAACAAAGTACCAACAGAAACAAAACTTATTTGTTCTGTTGTATTACCTAAGTTACACACGCGCGCGCTTATATAAGGTTCATTAAAAAAAGTTTTGATGAGTTTACGTACATATAAAATTATGTAATACAGATGTAGTTTAGGGTGCCGTTTTCAGTCGCTTAAGTAGATATTGTAAATTATTTAGTTTTTATTCGCCTTATGTATCGCACCATTATTTAAGGTGTATATACATTATGTCCAGGGCAGGCGCGTCCGTTAGTGCGGCAACTGGCGCGGAAGGATCCGAATGGAATCGTGCTGGCTGGCCGGTTCACACCGCGTGGGAAAGTGCGACCGTACTTGGCCGGTTGTTGCTCGCCGGTCGCCTCAGTGCATATGGCGCCGCATTACCGCGGAGGGCGAACATTTGCATGCTGATGAGCTTCAATGCCCTCGGCCCCACCTCCACCCCCCCCTCCCCCCCCCCCCCCCAGGGCATGACCGGCGTGGCAGCAAGATCTCGAGATAACAGCCGCCCGCGGGCTGATGCGAAGTCTTCCTCGCGGGGCGCGACTCAAACGCCTGACAGCCGTGGACTTGTTCACTTGCCGGCGGCGTTGCCACGTCGTGCAATAATCCGGACCACCCAGCCTCTAGTGCCTATACCCACGGCCGGTGCAAGGTAAATTGGCGCCCTAGGCGAAAAACCTTAATGCACCCCCCCCCCCCCCCTCCACACCCGGTTGGACACCCCAAAAAAAATTTTTCTTGCCTCAAAATACATCACGTAAGCCTACGATTTTGTCAACAATCAAATGTAAGCAGGCTTGTGTTTTTTTTTTTACTTTATTACAAATTACGTGGACTTTAAATAATTAATTATATCAATATAAACATTCAAAACTGTTACAAAAATATATTTTCACCTAGTTTCAATAATCGTTAAACATATTATATCAGCTGTTATGTGTCGTGCTGCGCCGCCCCCAGCTACTTGGCGGCCTAGGCGGTTGCCTAGTTCGCCTATATGGATGCGCCGGCCCTGTATCGGTGAGATCTGGAGTTAACAGTCGCTTGCGAAGTCTTCATCCCGTGAAGTAAAGGCTGGCTATACAACTGAAGGATGGCCACTAACCGGCGGTGTTGCCATTTCTTGAAAAAGTTAAGGAAAACGCTGCCTCTAGAATCTTTAGCGGCCAAACTTTAAGATGACAGCTGCCAGTTTCCTTCCGAGGTGCGAAGTAGGCTAGACAACTTTTATTCTGTCACTAGACAGCGGTGTTGCCATGTCTTGCAATAATCGTGACTACGCCGCCTCTAGAAATGGTAGCGACGATATTTCAAATCTTATTCCCCGGGTGCGAAGCAGGCTA
Source organism: Bacillus rossius redtenbacheri (assembly GCF_032445375.1). Taxonomy (NCBI): domain Eukaryota; kingdom Metazoa; phylum Arthropoda; class Insecta; order Phasmatodea; family Bacillidae; genus Bacillus; species Bacillus rossius. Next base: position 62,291,404 of record NC_086336.1, read on the forward strand.
GACAACTGTGGATCTGTCACTAGTCAGCGGTGTTGCCATGTCTTGCAACAAACGTGACAACGCTGCCTCCAGGATCTATAGCGGAGACACATCGATACAACAGCCGCTGCGAAGTCTTCGTCACGGGGTGCGAAGTAGGCTAGACAACTGTGAATCTGTCACCAGAAAGCGGTGTTGCCATGTCTTGCAACAATCGTGACAACGCTGCCTCCAGGATCTATAGCGGAGAGACCTCGATGTAACAGCCGCTGCGAAGTCTTCGTCACGGGGTGCGAAGTAGGCTAGACAACTGTGAATCTGTCACCAGAAAGCGGTGTTGCCATGTCTTGCAACAATCGTGACAACGCTGCCTCCAGGATCTATAGCGGAGACACATCGATACAACAGCCGCTGCGAAGTCTTCGTCACGGGGTGCGAAGTAGGCTAGACAACTGTGAATCTGTCACCAGAAAGCGGTGTTGCCATGTCTTGCAACAATCGTGACAACGCTGCCTCCAGGATCTATAGCGGAGACACATCGATACAACAGCCGCTGCGAAGTCTTCGTCACGGGGTGAGAAGTAGGCTAGACAACTGTGAATCTGTCACCAGAAAGCGGTGTTGCCATGTCTTGCAACAATCGTGACAACGCTGCCTCCAGGATCTATAGCGGAGAGACCTCGATGTAACAGCCGCTGCGAAGTCTTCGTCACGGGGTGCGAAGTAGGCTAGACAACTGTGAATCTGTCACCAGAAAGCGGTGTTGCCATGTCTTGCAACAATCGTGACAACGCTGCCTCCAGGATCTATAGCGGAGACACATCGATACAACAGCCGCTGCGAAGTCTTCGTCACGGGGTGAGAAGTAGGCTAGACAACTGTGAATCTGTCACCAGAAAGCGGTGTTGCCATGTCTTGCAACAATCGTGACAACGCTGCCTCCAGGATCTATAGCGGAGAGACCTCGATGTAACAGCCGCTGCGAAGTCTTCGTCACGGGGTGCGAAGTAGGCTAGACAACTGTGAATCTGTCACCAGAAAGCGGTGTTGCCATGTCTTGCAACAATAGTGACAACGCTGCCTCCAGGATCTATAGCGGAGAGACCTCGATGTAACAGCCGCTGCGAAGTCTTCGTCACGGGGTGCGAAGTAGGCTAGACAACTGTGAATCTGTCACCAGAAAGCGGTGTTGCCATGTCTTGCAACAATCGTGACAACGCTGCCTCCAGGATCTATAGCGGTGAGACCTCGATGTAAGGAAGTCTTCGTCACGGGGTGCGAAGCAGGCTAGACAACTGTGAATGTCGCCTTGTGAGGTGTAATGGGGTCGGCGCCAGTCCCGGAGGCCCGCGCGCACCTGTGCGTGTAGTCCATGTTTAAGAACAGGCTGGAGAATGATCGTTATTACATGTATTGAGCGGTAATGTACCGGCGGCGGACGCTCGCGCAGTTCTGGGGCCGGGGCCGTGTTACCTCGCGAGGGGCGGCGCGGGCGAGAACCGCCTAAGCGCCAGGTGGCATTCCTGTGCGAGGCAGCTCGCTGGATACAGTCAACACGAACAACTCTTCACTTTTTTTTACTCTACCTTTCCTACAAACAGGCATTTTATGAGAAAAAGGGGTCGATTTATGGACAAATTGCAAGAAAAGGTTTTATTATATCAAAATTTGCAGAAAAATTCGTAGAATAACATATCCAAAATCCATCGAAATCCACTTTATTTTGGTAACGTTTTTTCCGGGATTTGTCCCGGAAAAATGCGGAATAAATTAATAACTGGAAAACGGTGCGTTCTACGAAGAAACGTATAGACACTAAAATTAAAGAGAGCCAAATTTACCATAACATATCAAAAATGTACAAAAATCCACTAATAATTACTATTTTGTTTTCTGGAATTCGTCCCGGAAAAACCTAAAATATTGAAATAAATTGAAAATGGCGCATTTTACAGCAAAATGTTTCAGGACAAAGTTAAAGTACACAACGATTTTCATAATATATTACAACTTCACAATTATCAACAAAAAATAGATTTTTGGTTTTCCAGAAAATTTCCTGAAAAAAAAAAAAGACAAAACGAAAACGTATCGTACGTCAAAGAAAGTCGTGACTAAAATTAAAGACTTTTTTTGTATTAAATATTTCAATTTACCAAAATCTGCTCATATATATTTACATATGTATATAGATTTTTTTGTGACTCGTCCTGGAATATCTTTAAAAATTAAATAAAACGAAAACGGAACATCGTATTGAAAAAGTTTCAGTGGGACAAACAGAAGCACACAATATTTCCTATACTAGATCCTAAATTCACTGAAATCTGGTAAATAGATTTTATTTTGTGATCGGCCACGGAAAAAGTATTGAATATGTAGGCTAAATAACAGAAAGCATTGTATCCCATGTAAAATTATGTCAGATCCGAACTATATTCATTTTCCATAATATATTTTAAAGTCGCTTAAATTATATTTCTTTTCAGTTAGTGATGTGTTTAAACGTTTTTGAAATCTACCAAAATTATTTTCCAGAAAAAAAAATCAGACTCATTTCAACTGCTTATCGTTTGAAAGAAAAATTCGACACGTCCATTCTCACAAAACATACCATACAATTAAATTTACACAAGATTTCCTGTGACCTGTTTCGAGAAGAAATAGAAAAATATACACACATTGGGATGCACTCTGCAACACACAATACTGAATAAACATGCATGGATATGTAGGAACATCCTACCTTAAAAGCCGTCACAATAATTGCAGTTCTCGGGAGGTAATTCACGCCGGTTTTTACAGGTTGATCCATGACAGTTTCCACAAGCCGAAGAACATGAGATGCCGTGTTTCCTACAACTACAGTTGGATGCACTGCAACCATCTTCCTTGCAAGTGCACCTGATTACCTTCAAAAGGCATTCCGAAGCTGTTGGCTTGCCTGTTGAAATTGGCAAGAGAAGGTGGCCACATTTTCTCCATCCCCATTCTTCTGGATTCATCTTAATTCCCTTCCATTCTTGTATCTGATAGAAAACCCTTAAGAAATGGAAACGAGTTGAAGCACTAGTTGGAGGTAACTGTTCTGGTCGTACACATTTGGAACTAGTAGCTGCTTTCTCACTAAACACTTTAAAACGCAAAGTGTCGAGTGTGTCACTTCTCGACCCATTGTACAGGCGTACTAGCCGCTGTTCTCCCGATTTTACAATGTCTTCTTTTGACACAATGGTAATACTATCTGAAAATACTTTCGCAAGTTGCCTGAAGGCACTGTCATTCTGGATCAGATCCAATATTTTCCCCTTTCCTATACCATAGATGTGTGATGATGTGTCACATCCCATGAATGCAGGGCAGAAAAGAATATTACTACAAATTTCATCACCGAGCTTGCAGAGTTATAACACATGGATACCATACATAAAATCACTATGTACAAGGGAATGGGAATTCAATCGTATAAATAGTAACTATACCAGGACAATCCTTACTAATATTATAAATGCGAAAGTAACTCTGTCTGTCTGTCTGTCTGTCTGTTTGTTACCTTTTCCCGGCTGAACGGCTGAACGGATCGTAATGAAATTTGGAAAGGAGATAGATTATATCCTGGGGATGGACATAGGCTATCTTTTGTCTAAAAAAATAAATTTTAAACTTGTTAAATAAATATATCTTAATTTTATGTAATGTGTGTCATAGATATACAAACTGTTAGTGTCATTCCTCTATGTCTGCCGAGCAATAGCTTTCAAGCCATTACGTTACGTATTGCTATTGTAAGAAACTAAGTAGAGAGTAAGAAAAAAATAAAGATCTTGACAGTTTGTAGTGTCGCCATATTTGTTTCAATTTTCAATACAGTTTTTGTATATTACAATTTAAATTGCAGAAAAAAAATCATGTTTCATAGACACATAAATAGTGAGTGTGTGTCATTTCTCTATGTCCACGAGGTCTCGCCGCGTCAATTTTCTCCTTGGGGCGAACCCGTCCGCTTAGTTAAATAAACAGCTTTTATCGTTGAATGATTTCATGATTTATTTCATGAAAATCTGCTCTCATAAAAAGTTAGTTTTATAGACATTCAATAGGTCTCTCTCTCTCTCTCTCTCTCTCTCTCTCTCGCTCTCTCTCTCTCTCTGAAAATCAATCTATGAATCGTTACAAATTTATTTCCTTTATTTTTTAAGTTTGATTTGATACAATATGATTTCACTAAAAATCAATTTCTACTCCTTCCTATTTTCATTTCCACATTACGAAGTTTCACTTCTTTCACGCGGAGGGACTCCACGCAATATTTTTGCATGCAATTAAAAACTATTTTTTTAATGATGCCAAAGAAGTATAACTTCTCATGCGCGTACCTAAGTACACGCACCCATTTTTTAAATTTAATTTCTTCTATATATATTTTTTCTCCCTACCTAGGGCACTCATAATTCTTTTAAATTTCACGTGTATGTTTTCAATGTCATTCGAGTTGTACAATTTTTTTTTGTCAAATTGGTCATTATTTATGCTTTGTTTCATTTTGGAAACATACGTATTTTAGGTATTATGACAAATAAAAAAAAAATAGTTTCACTAACATTCTTAGGTTTTTATTGTGTGGATAGTTTCAAGTTTAATATTATGTAGGTACATAAATTCTTAAACTTATAAATTTCTTCGAAATTTATTCATAGGTTGGTAGGGCCTACTAATATTTTCTATTTGTCAATATTGTTATTTTTTTTACAGTACCTACTTATTAGCAAGGAGTTTGGTTTAGTGTTTACAATTTATCTGCTGAGCGTCAAGAGTCTTAGGGCTGCTGAGACCGAAGACCAGAAATATTTATCTATATTGAAATATATTTTTGAAAAATTTGAATTTTACTATTTCGGGAAAGTTGATTTTTTTATTAATTAAAATAGTTACGTGTAATTGCCATCTTCCTTTATTTCATATTAAACATTATGTTTGGTTGAGTGTGAGATAATTTTATTTATGTATGTTTTAATTTCATTTAATTTCTTATATATATATTCTTACCTACCTACTTCTATTAAATTTCAGGCGGATGTTAACATTGTCATTCCAGTTGTATAATTTTTTTGTCAAATTAGTTATTTATACTTTTTGTTTCATTTTTGACTTTTTTTTTTTTTTTAACTTAATTCAAAGATTTGTGGTGTGTACAGGCAGTGATATCTCTATTAATTTCTATACTCCTTTGGATAAGCGGAATATTGCCACCACAGTTTTACATATCAACAAATCCTACAAATGTTTTAAACATTATGACAAATAAAAAATAGTTTCATAAACATCCTTAGTTTTTTTTGGTGTGTATAGTTTGAAGTTTAATATTATGTATGTACGTAAATTCTTAAACATACCGTTATTTATAAATTTATTTAGATAATTATTCATAGGTAGGTAATAAGCTTTCTATTTGTCAATATTGTTAATATGGTAGATAGGAGTACAGTAAATGCCTACATTCTTATATTCCTTTATATCTCTTTCGATTTGGAGTGTTTCCGAGCCATTCGGGGTCCTCAACATCACCTCCCCCCTCCCCCCCCCCCCCCAGGTGGTTAAAGCCCCAAAATTTCGAAAGTTTAAAATTTTTTAAAAATCTATCTATTTCGATTTTAAGTGTTTTCGAGCCATTCAGGGTCCTCGAACCCCCCGCCCCCCTCTGGGAACAAAGCCCCAAAATTTCGACAGTTTCAGGAATTTCAAATATCTATTCTTTCGAGATGGAGTGTTCCAAACCTTTCGAGGTCCTGAACATCCACTTTCCGCAAAAGTGAAAGCCCCAAAATTTAGAAATATAAGAATATATATAATTGGATGTTGGCATGTATGACGTCGATAAACTCTTACACCGTTTGACCGATCGCCATGAAAGTTGGCACATCGAAGTGTTTTTATCATGGAGAAGGTTTTTATGCTAACCATTTTTTGTAACTCGCCGCTAGATGGCGCTGTAGCGCATCAACTTCTAAAGCTTTCAACCGATCGCCATGGGTAAACAGAAAACCATAGGTCACAGATACACAAACAGTAATTATGTGTCATTTCTTAATGTCCAACACACTGGACATATCGCTATCTATTTTTGCTGTAACTCGCGGACAATATATCACCCGGTGTTCAGCCCGGGCAAAGCCGGGTACTACAGCTAGTAGTACATAAATTTTAAGCAAATTTTGATAAATGTCAATTATATAATGCAATTTTTTTGCCCTTAATTTAATTCACGATTTATTTTGAAGTATGGTGCACGGTTTCCGCTTTTTTATTTTGATAACTTTTTTCCGGGACATTTCCTGGAAAACAAAAAAAAATGTTGATCTGTGTGAAATTCTAATATATTATGAAAAACATTGTTTACATTATCTTTTTCCTAAACCATTATGCTGTAAAGTGCACAATTTTCCATTGATTTCATTTTTAATATTTTTTCCGGGACTAGTCCCGGGAAACGAAGCATAAATTGTAAGCATATTTTCTTGAACTTTGGATATGTTATGGAAAAGTTAAAGTTCTTTAATTTTTGTCTTTATAGGTTTTGTCGTCAGATGCACCGTTTTTGAGTTGTTTTTATTCTTCGCGTTTTTCCGGGACAAAACCCGGAAAAAAAGTTACCAAAAGAAAGTGGATTTCGGTGTATTTTGGATATGTTATTCTAAGAATTTTTCTGCGAATTTTGATATAAAAAAACCTTTTCTTGCAATTTGTCCATGTTTTTTTTTCCTTCATATCTTTCCTGGACTATGATGTTTAGCCTGCTTCGCACCCCGTGCCACATATGGCAGCGCCATCCCAGTTCCACGCGACTTTCGCTGCGTTCACGAACTTATGCAATCGAATGCCGTACCGAGAGCTAAAATGTCTGCATATTTTAAAGTTTTCTGCTTATTGCATGCATATGGGCCAAAATATGGACAGTGTACAACATACAAGCACCGTATCAAGATATGACTTCTGTCGGTTATCTCCACGTGCAAAACTTAGGGGTCGCAAGTCTCCCCCCCCCCCATCCCCCTCCTCCTAGAAATTTCCACGGGTTACCTTGCGAACCTTACAGATTTGCGCCCCTGAACAAAACAATGTAAGAATTTAATAATTGGGAAATTAGTTTGCAGTTAGGCTAGTTAGTTACTGAAAACTCGAAAACTCTCTCTAGACTAAACCATTTTGCATCATTATCCAAAAACCTACGCCCAAACAAAAAAAAGTTAAATAGATAATGTCTGCAGTTGATATGGAGCATTCGTCCAAATACTAGCACACAGCGAGAATGTTATAAACACGAGTTTCCCACTGAAAAAAATATACGGCATTACACTTTAGTGAGATTTATTTGTTTTTATGTTTATTTATTTCTTAATATTTTCGCTAACTTCAATTCTTGATGTGTGGAAGCGCAATGAGAACGCCAATATATAACTTAAAATATATTTTGATCGATGCTCAGTGAGCTAGCTGCTCCTTTTAAACGTCAAAAATTACACGCTTGCCTACACGCTAGATATCTTCTAAAATAATGAATTAGAATTTATTTAAATGTTATGATTATGAAAAATAAATTGTATGAAGACCGTAATGTCTGTAGAACACGTCCTTTAAGGCTCGGCATCACTCGCCATGTTGATTTTTATCCGTTTTGTATTTTCGTTGATTTTTTTTTTAAATTATATTTCTAAAAATCTAACGCGATACCTCCCTTGCATTTGTTGTTATAAATGGTTCTTACATAAAGGTAATAACAAAAAAAATCAAAATGACGTGTGAGACCGAGTCTAAAAAAAAGAATAAAAACATCCGCGGACCACTGTCCAATCAGTAGAGACATATAAAATTCGCGGATTCATTTCGCGATAGGATAGAGTCCAAATACTTTTGACATTATTTTGCTTCAGTGATTGGGCCACAGTTTATCTGAAGGACTCTGGGCCAATGAAAAATCTTTAACAGAAGAATTAGCTAATCACGATCATTCCAGTCAACAGGTGTTACGAGTCGGTAACCAATCAGCAGATGTAATTTGCACGAGTGCATAGAGGATAATGGAGTCTATACTTTAGGGATTCGAAATCTCGAATTATACAGGTCTCTACCAATCAGTAATCCTTCCAACTTGTGTACCCCCTTGTTTCCACGGAATTCTTTGTGCTGTCTATTCATTTAAAATTTGACATCGGCTGACGTAGTTCGTATGTTTTCATGGGAACCTCACGTGTATTTCACAACAGCACCTGTGGGCTGGTGGAAACAATGTTTTTTTTTTTTGTTTCCGTTGGCGTGGTGTTGGTACGTCGCACGATGGACAGACGACGTGTATAGTGTTCGATGGAGGTCGTGATCTGCAGCTGACGGACTGTCGCGACGAGGATTCGAACCCGCGACATTCTGGCAACGTCTATTGGAGGGGGTGGGGGAAGGGGGTTGTTAAGGGATGAGGATTTGGGGGGGGGGGGGGTCGTAGCGCTGTTGCATATTCCGCACCACGCCACGCGAGGCGGGGGGGTTAAACGACTCGGAAATTGTGTTTGTTTTAGCGGAAAATAATATCTTAAAAATGGGCTGGTAACGGCCGCCGAGTCTTTCTTAATACTCTCCCGCGTCTCGACGCTTCTAGGCGCTCTTGCTCCCCCCCCCCCCCTTCCTTCCCCCCCTCTTGCAGTGGCACAGCTGTTTACGAGCTAATTTTCTGATAAGGAGCAGATACGCGGCTCGCTATATTGTCTCCCCGCGTCGCTGCTTAAAAGCGTTCCTTTCTTTTCTTTTTTTTTTTGTTAAGGCGGTGAGGAAATAATGCGCATTAAGTCTGGGATGTGACTCCGTCAGGCAGCGCGGGTTCGTGCGATACTGCGCTCATCGAGGAGGGCTTTACTAGCGCTGCCTCGTCAACAACTCAGGGTTGCCTTGCAGCTGTTTCGCGAACAGCCTGCACGTTCCCGAAAAAGGAGGCTTTGCTCTGAACTGTAAGACTGTTTTTTTTTTGTAGTGTTGTAAATTTTGTAATTCGTGGGGGAAGAGGCAATATGGGCGTATATCACGGGGTACGGGAGGAGAGTCCTCCCCCCTTCTCCGTAATTAAAGACCCCTTTCTGAGGGGAAATGATTGCCTAAAAGTAATTCCGCGGGTCCCCGTGGGAATCCTACAGATTTTCACCCCAGGAAGAGGGTAAATGGTGACAATCAATATTAAACAATAACAAATGGAAGAGCATAATTTATTATAAACAACCTGTTTTAACCAGTAGTGATTCTTGTTCATGTTTTCACACTGGTGCCTACCCCCCCCCCTCCCCCCTTCCGGGGTTTAATATTTTTAAAGTCTTTTTCGCTTTCATCGGAGCCGTTTTTTTATATATCTGCAAAATCGAATGATTCGATAGTCGACGCAGCTGCTCCGGCAGCGAATTATAGCGGCGCGTGCGGAAACTACGTGTGATTCGCGTCAACAAGTATAGTTTAAAACAATTTTCCGTATTTATTTATCACGCCCGGCATTATTTTAAAGAATTCTACGTTTGATTTCGTGTCTTGAGTTTCGTCTTGTAAGTGTATTTGCAACATGAGAACACATGAATTTTTCTCGTTACCGAGGTCAAAATGTACACATCCATCAGCGGGCCACAGTTCTCGACACCACGCCATGTAAGTAGAACAGCCCGTGCAACGCCGGACACGGATATCAGACCACACGCACTCGTGGTTAGTTTACGAGCAGCATTTCTTTACCGCTGTTTACTACAGCTTAACACCCGACATGTAAGAACACGACTTCGCCGTATTTGAAGGAAGAAAACTGCCGGTGGTTTTCCAACAAAACAACAGCTTAACAACGGCGACTTCACTGTACTACACAAGATTCCATTCTTAACAAAGGTTTCGGGATTTGAACTTCGAAATTGGCAATGTGTTTAAACTTGTTTGTTTCTAATGAATAATATCGTGTGCCAGTTTCTTATTTATCGGAGACATATTTAACTCAAGAGAAGACAAGAGGTAACAGAAGACGATAAGATGACTCACTACGTGACAAGAGGCGGCAAGAGGTTACAAGAGGCGACAGTAGGTGACAAGAGTAGACAAGGGTGACAAGAGAAGACAAGAGGTAACAGAAGGCGATAAGATGACTCACTACGTGACAAGAGGCGGCAAGAGGTTACAAGAGGCGACAGTAGGTGACAAGAGGAGACAAGAGTAGACAAGGGTGACAAGAGAAGACAAGAGGTAACAGAAGGCGATAAGATGAGTCACTACGTAACAAGAGGTGACAAGAGGTTACAAGAAGCGACAAGAGGTGCCAAGAGGAGACAAGAGATGCCAAGAGCCATACGAATGTTACTCTACCCCAGAGGCACCTGACAGTCAGCAGCCGGTGGCCCTGTACACGGGCGACTGTAACAACTGCCGGCGCGTCTTTAATAAGCCTACGCCTTGTTTAAGAAGCATTCTTATAGGGTGTGATATGATGTGGCAAGCACGTGTACGCTCTGACTGGCAGACGCCGTTTCAATTCACTCTGTGTTTGTTACTTCCTCCAGTTATTCCACTGTTTGTAGGCTGCCTCTTCCGGCAGCATCCACTTCTCCTTCCGACTTCGTTATCCAACTTTGCTAGTCTTGCGGGGTTGTAATCGCATCCAAATTGATAACAACTCTCAGAAATTTGTGTAAATGTAAATACTTAACTCATCCTCTTCAGGGAGCCTTTCCCTACCAAGACGATGGTAACTGCAATGCTGATTGAAGTGTTGGAGAATTGGCTTTCAACTTTGACTCGGATACAATTCACAAGCCTTAGAAATTCACACAGTGACTGCGAAAGCCCGCAAACCTGTGTCATAATGACATATGTACACCCAAATTTCACGGATTCATTTCGCGATAAGCTAACACGCAAATACTTTTAAAGTTTAATGTGACTTTGCAACTACCGCAGTTTTTCACAGAAGACTCTGAACCAAAGAGAATCGAAACAATGGTAACCCAGATAAGTCACCTTATGCACAGGTGACATTGCCATAGAACATAGACCAGTATGGAGTCTATCCTAGGAATCGTTTTATCCGCAACATTTTCTAGTTACCGGCTAACCGTTTACTATCACCTCAGAGTCTTATAAGAAACCACGCTTTAAGGGCCCTGCTTACCTAGGCACACGTGCGGTGTTTGTAGAGATTCAAATAAAGTCACGCGATATACAAACTGCTCAAAATATCAGGATGATGTCTGTTTACGAAAAGCATTTAAGAATACGCCGATGGCAGACAGGCAGTTCCATTTCCATATTCCGTTTTTTATACTAATTTTAAAGAGGAGGAAAATGTCTCAAACGAGTGTACTCAGAATATTTTTTTAGAAATTATGCGGAAAGCAATCGAAGACCTTACATTATAACTTTATCTTCATTTCTCCGCCATATAAAGTTATGGTTACCACTCAGATCTCATAGTTGCTCTACGGCCGCCCACAGACATCTTGTGGCCCCCTCGCCTAAAAAAAAAAAAAGTTTTTGTACTCCATCGGCCCAAATTTGCCTTTTACACACAAGTCACCTAAAACTGAAGAAGAGAAACCTGGGGTCTGGTGTCTACCTCTCTCGATAGGAATACACCATCAGACCTGTAAAGTAGTTAGTTTAGAAAATATGTATTGTAATGATTCTGGTTACTGTTTCAGGACAAATAAAAAAAAAGATGACAAACGTTATTAAAAAAATTATATCACTAACTTTAATGTTGAAAAAAAATTATTTTAAAACTGAACAATTATATTCAAATTTTCGTTTGATATATATTAAAATTAAATTATAGAAGTTTCAGTTAGTCAAAAGTTTGTCTTCCCCATTTTTTTTTTATTTCGCTTTAGATGTGGGCCCCCTTTTACAGTTGAGTATTCTGTGGACCGGGGAAATCTGCCCCTTCAGCCCCCTATCAACCCCCCCCCCCCCCTCCCGTGGGCGGCCTGGAGAGAAGACTGAGCCCCAGCTCAGACGCAATACCGCGCCAGAAGCAACAGCGAGCGTCGCGCCTCTCTAGGCGGGCCCATTAACGATGGGTTAGTCCGTCAAGAGGAAGCAGTGTTCTCTCTACTGACGCAGGCAGGAGCAGCCGCCGCTTGTCGCAGTCACGGGGTGAGATCGCTCCGGCGACGACTTGACTGTGTTTCGGGATTCACGGGGGCGCTGCTATCGGCCGTCGCTCCGCACGCTCTCCACGTGGCCTCGAGCGGAGACAGTTGGGTGCCAAGATGGCTCCCGGGAGACCGGCCAACCGGGACGGCGGGGAGGATTCTCGCCCCGCGACGGCGCGGGCCAATCGGGCGCACGGATCGGGCCCGTGTAGGCGCCCGGAGTCGCGCGTCAAAGGCGCCGCGGCGACCGCGCGCCTGCACGGGGCCCACGCCGGTGTCTCCGGGCGCGCGGGGAATACCAACGGCGCCTGCGCAGATCTCCGGGTCCAAGGCCACCGCTAGAAGCATTCTTGCTGACCAGAGTTCCCGAGGGTGGACCCTCCCTCCAGTGGGCCTTCTTTAACAGGAGCCGGTACAGGGCAGGAGCAGTAGACTGCGCTGTACCGCAACTCTACTGGATAAGGAGGTAGTTGCGCAGATCCGTGGGTACAAGGCCACCGCTAGAAGCCTTCCTGCAGACCAGAGTCCCCGAGGGTGGACCCTCCCTCCAGTGGGCCTTCTTTAGCAGGAGCCGGTACAGGGCAGGAGCAGTAGACTGCGCTGTACCGCAACTCTACTGGATAAGGAGGTAGTTGCGCAGATCCGTGGGTACAAGGCCACCGCTAGAAGCCTTCCTGCAGACCAGAGTCCCCGAGGGTGGACCCTCCCTCCAGTGGGCCTTCTTTAGCAGGAGCCGGTACAGGGCAGGAGCAGTAGACTGCGCTGTACCGCAACTCTACTGGATAAGGAGGTAGTTGCGCAGATCCGTGGGTACAAGGCCACCGCTAGAAGCCTTCCTGCAGACCAGAGTCCCCGAGGGTGGACCCTCCCTCCAGTGGGCCTTCTTTAGCAGGAGCCGGTACAGGGCAGGAGCAGCAGACTGCGCTGTACCGCAACTCTACTGGATAAGGAGGTAGTTGCGCAGATCCGTGGGTACAAGGCCACCGCTAGAAGCCTTCCTGCAGACCAGAGTCCCCGAGGGTGGACCCTCCCTCCAGTGGACCTTCTTTAACAGGAGCCGGTACAGGGCAGGAGCAGTAGACTGCGCTGTACCGCAACTCTACTGGATAAGGAGGTAGTTGCGCAGATCCGTGGGTACAAGGCCACCGCTAGAAGCCTTCCTGCAGACCAGAGTCTCCGAGGGTGGACCCTCCCTCCAGTGGGCCTTCTTTAACAGGAGCCGGTACAGGGCAGGAGCAGTAGACTGCGCTGTACCGCAACTCTACTGGATAAGGAGGTAGTTGCGCAGATCCGTGGGTACAAGGCCACCGCTAGAAGCCTTCCTGCAGACCAGAGTCTCCGAGGGTGGACCCTCCCTCCAGTGGGCCTTCTTTAACAGGAGCCGGTACAGGGCAGGAGTAGTAGACTGCGCTGTACCGCAACTCTACTGGATAAGGAGGTAGTTGCGCAGATCTCCGGGTCCAAGGCCACCGCTAGAAGCCTTCTTGCTGACCAGAGACCCCAAGGATGGACCCTCCCTCCAGTGGGCCTTCTTTAACAGGAGCCGGTACAGGGCAGGAGCAGTAGACTGCGCTGTACCGCAACTCTACTGGATAAGGAGGTAGTTGCGCAGATCTCCGGGTCCAAGGCCACCGCTAGAAGCCTTCCTGCAGACCAGAGTCTCCGAGGGTGGACCCTCCCTCCAGTGGGCCTTCTTTAGCAGGAGCCGGTACAGGGCAGGAGCAGTAGACTGCGCTGTACCGCAACTCTACTGGATATGGAGGTAGTTGCGCAGATCTCCGGGTACAAGTTCCTCGCTAGAAGCCTTCCTGCAGACCAGAGTCCCCGAGGGTGGACCCTCCCTCCTGGGCCTTCTTTAGCAGGAGCCGGTACAGGGCAGGGGAAGAAGACTGTACCGTGATGAAAAAGCTTCTCGACAAAGAGGCATTTGGGCATACCTTAACATCGTCATTCAAAAGGTACGAGATCAACCACTTTTTAGAGTATAGCTTTAGTGTATGAAGAGGTACCGAATCCTTCTCACGATGACCAAGCCGAACGCTCCATGAATGCTTTTCGGGAGGAGCTATCGCATGAAAGAGGTATGCAGTTGCAAAAACATTTTATTTTTTAACGTTCTCAGACCCATCCTGTGTATTTCTACTCCTGGCTGAAGCAGGACATTTTCATGACCTGGCCTAGGACACACTTCAACTACTATGGCGCATGTATCGGCTGTTAACACGGTTCAGGGTCCCGTCATATTCCGGAAGGAGCCACATCTGTACCTGTTTCACCCGCTGCTGTCTGAAGACTTGGCTTCGTGGCGTGTTAACAGACTGGGTCGTAGACCATATGCGTGTAACGATACGGTACGATACGTTCTTGCAAAAAAAAAAAAATCAGCCGATGTCAAGAAATTGAAAACATATCACAGAAAATTCCTCGGAAGGTATCATTCAGAAAAATAATACAGCACAGACGGACACAGCGGGCTAACGACGACGAGTCAGTTGCAACAAGAACAGTAAAATAAAAGCAAAGACAACACTAGCAAACAGACTAACCAAACACAACGATAACACAAATGTTCTGGACACCACAGAGACGACAGCGCAGACGTAAGACCACAGTTGCGGAAGTTCCGGGAACTCGGGTACAGGCAGACGACGCGACGGCGCGATACCACCGCACCGGCCGCCTTCTGGAGCGCGCACTTACGCCCTTGTGGCGCGCGGCGGAACCTTGTCCGGGGGGGGGGAACCATATTGTTATTGGTGGTTATGGCGAGCGGCCACGCCCACATGTAAGTAGCCACTTAGCATATCGGCGGTGACCGCGGGCAACGCGCGCATTCCTCCGGCGCACGGCGCGGGCGCAGACAAAACGCGCGGCACAGAAGCGCAAGCGGGGCTGCGGCGTCCGTGGCTGGCCGGACGCCTGGTCTCCTGCCCCGTCAGTGGTCCTTGGACTTTAGCACGGTGCAGTTCCATAAACAAATATATTTTAATTAGATGTTTATTACGTTTATGAGGCTATTATTTCAATGTCATTTGTAAAAAATTTGATATTAAGGGGGTGCCTCCCATTTCAGGTACAGATTTTATATTTACAGTAATTACAGATAAACTTGTAGACTTTTTCAATTGTTTAACTTTCACGAAATGAAAAATACATACAGCCCATACTTTTTGCATAATTAGCCTCCGAAGTTACATTTTTAACGTTTTGGGGTTCTACAAATAAGGAGAATTTAATTTTATTGAAAAAAATGATATATTTTTTTTTTTTAGGTTTAACTGAAATGTCACTAGCTACATCAAGAAAGGGTTTGAATTTCTTTCAGAAAAGATTAATTAATTTTACCTGGCATTTCAAAATTCTCAAATTAGTTACGATTTTGACAGCCAAGCAAACATGACATGAGTTTTTGTGATAGAAATGGGAGGCATCCGCTTAAACTTGAAATACAATTTGTCACATTTTTCATCTATTAAAATGCTTTATTTTAAATTCTTTAATATTAATTTTTTACTAAATTATTTTGTAGGTATTTGAAATATTTTCAAAGGATTTTAGATTAAAATTGTCTATAAGAGACATGATAGATATATTTTTTTTGTCGGCCACCAGATGTTAGCTTTACATGGCTTCCCAGTGGTTTACGGGGCTCGTGGGCTGAACATTTGCCGCGCAGAATACCGCCAAAAGAGCTGTGTCTTCGTGTGACCTCGCTCTAGCAAGTCTTCAACAGTACCTACATCGCGCGCGTGTTCATCTCTTCTTTCCGTGGCTGTTGAGGACCCTGCCACAATCACGCAGTAGCCAGTCTGACCTGCCTGACCCGCGCTGTCTTTTGCGTTTTCCGCGGCAGTGAGACACTTGCACTTGTACGATGCATCTGGTTCACATCTTGGCCTTGCTTGAGAGGACTTTAAAGAGTTCCGTTCCAAAGCAACTTAACGAAAAACAAATAAGTACCCACAACAAAATGGTGCCCAAGACAAAATTATAAAAAAAAACCATTAGTTAAAAAAGTTTGTTGGGAAATAGCTATTTTCGAGCTATTTCACATGTTTGTTTGTCTACTCATCGCGCTCCTCATTGAAGAAGTATTGCTCATAACTAGAGACCTGGGAAATTCGCGGATTCATTGCGTGTTATGCTAAAATTAAAATAATTTTACCTAAGTGCTGCTTCTGCCATTGGTTCACTGTTAATCTGGAGGACTGAGGGCCAATTAGAGACCCTCACTCATAGAAGTGTCAAATCACAGGCCACCCAGTCGAGACGACTCACAAGTCAGCAGCCAACGAACAGTTGGCATTTGCCCGAGTGTGCAGAGGATATTGGAGTCTATCCTGAAGGTCAATGAACCCGCGAATTTCACAGATCTCTACTCATGACGCAGGCTGACTTGTCAGACCTCGGAAGTCAAAGTTTCGCACAGCTCTGGTCTTGCAGATCCGATCCACGCGTCTGCGCCCTCAGGACCGTGAACCAATCAGATGTCATGCCCGCATCCGCGCCATCGGACTGGACACATCCGACGGACGCTGACCGCGAGAATGCGGCCAGGCCCTTCTAGAGAAACGCAGAGCTGACCAGCAGGGTGGTGGTGATCACACACACGCGATCTGCGACACGGCACACGGAGATCACCGCAGGAAATAAAAAACATAACACTATTACGAACACAACATTTTTTGACGTGATAACGTCTTATAAATCGATGAAATCCGGCTGCACGCACGAAAAAGTGTCCCGTTACGCACATTGTTCCGTTACGTTGTGTCCCGTTACGATCATTGTACGCTTGCACCGTATCTATCTCTCTTCCACTCGACTGTTTATAAAGTGAAGTGAAAAGTTAATGTGGTTTTCATTGCTTATTACAACAACAATTTCGGCAATAAAGATTAATTATTCTTGCATTTTAAAAATCTGCTTACTAGTATAATTTCAAGTATTTATTCTTTTATTATTAAAATAAAAATGATTCAATTTTATTCATAAAAGTATGCAATCATTTCATCAATGTTTTGTTATGACGTTGTCACGTTAAACTATCGTCCGTAAACCGAATTTACAGACAACCAATTTTTTTTTGTTAAACTCCGATTTATTGATGACGTTGTGAAGGTATTCACCGTACGCCTTTTTAAGTTGAATCACACATTTCGGACGGTATTTATCGCACCGTAGCTACGTTATATCCCACGTGCCTATCAGTTGGTGGTGTGAAGCGAATGAAAGGTCAACTCCAGCTTTACCAGCGGGCCGGTTACGAACATTCGTGGAGAAAGGCAGTGTTTTTTTTTCCACGATCCAACGAAACACGAACCGAATTCGGTGATTACGAACCAACACGCGGTGTTATGTTTCGTTGCGATCCACGGGACTTGTGAGCCACGGAACAAAAATACGTTATTTCATAAGTAAACAACCAATTAAATTTTTAATGTGTGAGCTGAATAAACTATTTCGCCAGTTACATTTGACAATTTTGTTTCACTGATAAACTAAATATGCTATTTTTTAAATTATATTTTTATTTCAGGCATTCAAAATTATCAGTGATTAGTTATATAATTATCAGTTTTAAAGATGGAGTGAAATAAATTAAATAGTGATATAAATGAATAAATGAAATAAGTGAAATAGCAACACCCGTGTATTGCTATAACGATCATGAAACCATAGATCAAAAAAAATTTGGTTGTCTGTAAAGTTGGTTTACGGACGATAGTTTAACGTGACAACGTCATAACAAAACATTGATGAAATGATTGCATACTTTTATGAATAAAATTAAATCATTTTTATTGAATTATCACTATTTTGTATGGATACAAAGAAGGAGTGAAATGAAATCTACAATTTAAATGATAAATTTACTTTCATTTGCACTCAATAATTCAAATATGTTTATTACTTTAACGAACAGATTATTTTAACTATAACTTTTTGGATGAAAGTAATTGTTTAATTGGAATGTTCAATTGGCTCCATAAAATAGTATATTCCCTTGCACGTCGCGTCGGTTAGGCGGGTCAACTTGATATTAAAATTTCTAAATATTTTTTAAAATTCTCTTTTATGTTTATTTTTGTTCATTGCTCTTTATTTTAGAAAAATGGAAAAATGGAAAATAACCAAAAAAATAATAATTAATAAATAGTTTATTTAAAGTACTAAATTTAAAAGCTACTTTTGAAAAGCCCGCCTTGGCCTATTTAATATATTAGTAGATTCATATGCCAATCGAGTGGAAGATAGATGCGGTGCAAGCGTAAAATGAGCGTAACGGGACAATTAGTCATCCATTTTCGTGCGTGCAGCCGGCGTTCATCGATTTATTAGACGTCACGTCAAAAAATACTACAATAACAATTCCTAAGCTCAAATATTGTTTACGTTAATCTGCATTGTAAATACGTATTAAACCGCGATGCCAAGCGGTTTTCATGTTTTACGGGGCACAGTGTTGGATAGCAGCATTTCTTCAGTATTTTACATACGTTCATCATGTTAAAATCATAACAACTTAGATGTAATTTAAATTTTTCTTGTTTGTTGTAAGTACTTAAATTTCTGTATGGCATGTGTATGGTTCAATTATTTTCAAAATACATCCACAAGAATAATCTTGATATGTAATAAAAACATTAAAAATTGGTTAAGACTCATGCAATACACACTTATTCCTCCCACCGTTCTCATGCCTTAAAAAAATTATCGGAAGTTGATATACAGAATAAATTTTATCTGAAATAACTATAAACTCTTCGTTGAAAAGTTCGTAAAATTACTGTTAGTTCTAACAGTGATTCAACTTAAAGATGTGACCGTGCTAAAGGGAATATTGTTAATGAAACCATTACTTTTTTTTCTATAAAATAAACTGTTTAAATTTGAATGTGCATCGGCTTAATTGTACTCCTGTCTATTTTCATGCTTGTTGGTAGTAATCACAACATACGTCATTCAGAGGTTTCTAGGCCTCTGACATCACTGATTCATATCGTGGCCCGCAAGTATATGGTGTCCATTAAAGAATTGCCCAGTTTCAAAGGTATATTATAACAGTTAATTGTATATTTTAACATCATATTGAAGGTAAAATAACATAGGTTTTTTTTTTTTTTTTTTTTTTACAAATGTTCAATATGTACGTACACCTTTAGTTATACGGCACACATCCAACACGTCCGGAGTAATGGAAGTCAATTCTGTGCCTCAACCCTGGCCAATTATTACGTAGCGGCGGAACGTAGACACGATCTTTTATAAAGCCCCATAGGAAAAAATAATATCACATGGTGTTATGTCAGCTGAACGTGGAGGTCATGCGAAAAAGAGCTCTGTCATCGCAATCATCGGGAGGACGTTTTGTGCCACGCGGGGGATCACAAATAAACTTTAAACGAAACGCACGTTGAACTGAAATTACAGATTATTCACTCTTAGCGAATCGCGGAACACAAAACGCTTTGCGCTCTGGAGTCACCAATTTTTGCGTGCGTGGCGCTGCGAGCGAGAAAACAACAAATCAGTACCTACTTCGCGCGTGCGCTTATCTAAAACTTGTTTCGAGTCACTCTTTTTGATTGTGACCTTGAGCCAAAAACTCTACAACGCTTACAGCTGATACTATTGAAAATTTATAACTGGGGGAAATTCCTTCATCGACACACTCTGCATAACGGGTTGTAAGTTTTTTTTTATTTTAAATATTAATTAGGTCTCCCGCTAGGGGAGTCCCAAACAAAAATTCATGTTTAATAAAAATGAAAGGTACACGGGGTAAAGACAAAACAACATAGTACATGGGGCTCATGGCCTCCGTGGTGCTGCGAAGATGTAGCTCCTCCGACGACACTGTCCTGGGAGCTCGGCTACTTGGTCGGTAGGTATCTTCTCGGCTGGCGGGGACGACAGAATTGTATCCCCTTGGAAAGGGTACCTTTCATACTTTTGGTGGTGATAGTGTAGCTGGGTAGAAACTGGAAAGGTACCCTTTCCGATTTCTTAGAATGTTTCGGTTTTAATGCAAATATGCACTGGAAAGGTATCCCCTCGGAAATGGTACCTTTCAGGATTTTCTGTACAATGACAATGCAGAAAATAAATTGGAAAAGTACCCGATGTCCGATTTCTTAAAATGCATATTATTTTCTGCTTTATAATCGTGAAAGTTATCCCCTCTAATCTAACATAACCAAACCTTTCCGAGCGGATACCTTTCCAGTCCATATTTGCATTAAAACTAAAACATTTTAGTAACTCGGAAAGTGTACCTTTCCAGTTTATTTTCTGCTGTGTCATTGTACAGAAAATCCTGCAAGGTAACCCCCCCCCCCGTCAGACGGAGCGCTGCTCTGGTGACGTGTGTGCCGTGCTGCCGATGAGGGGCTGCATGGTGGGTGAAAGGTTGGTTTGTAATCGCCGAATGCTGACGGCGGTAGGTGTTGTTGCGGCGGCGCGGTCTCCGAGAAGACCTCGCGTCACGAGAACTTCTCGCGTGCATATCGGCGGGTGACGGAACACTTTGCGGGCGTCGTTTGTGTTGTGGGAGAACGTAAAGAAGGTTAGGGAAAGGGGGGAGGGGGGGGGGTGGATCGCTCTTGGTCGCACGGACGGACGGCGAAGACGCCTTCGTGAGGTCGGGTTAGGAGGGGGGGAGGGGGACAATTTCCATAGGACCCGCCCCGCCGCATTCCCGCCGAGCCGCGCGACCCTGCTCGAACCCGCGGGTCTCGGTCCGCCCACATTCCCGGCGATATGCACACGTCCCGGGTTCCCACACCGCTAACCCGCTCCCCCTTCCATGCCCCCCCCCCCCCCCGGCCCGGGGCTCGGGCGACGTCCTAGACCCCGCGGCGTCGGGGGCCAGCCTCTTCTTGCAAGCGTTCTTGTCTTCATCCGCGAATTTTGTTTCGGCGTGTCGAGGCATAGATTGCTATCCCCAGGGTCTGTATGTCCTGTTGCAAACACACATTCACTAAAAAAAAAAGGGGGGGGGGGTTTGTCTGTAAAGTCGGTTTACGGACGATAATTTTACGTGATAACGTCATAAGAAAAATTTAATGAAAAATTGCATATTTTTTTAATTTTCAAATATTATTTACAGTTTTTTGCAAAATTAATTTAAATAATTTGTTTGAATATAATCACGAACAATTAGTTAAAAAGCCCGCCTTAACCTGTTTGAAATTATAGAAGATTTTCCCGCACGATGGTTGGCCGGTTCTTGCACGCTCGGCTCAGGCGGAACGTGACAATGAGTCATGCTTTTTCGTGCATGCAGCCGACGTTCATCGAATTATAAGACGTTATCACGTCAAAAAAAAAAAGATCTAGTCTGCAACGAAAATCATGACAATCACAAGTGTTGACTTGTACAAAAATCCAAACCAAAGTCCCGTGCCATGACAGGCAAAAAAAAAAAATTGCGTGCGAGCTTTATTGCAAGCTCTATTAAAGTAATTTGAATTTGCACGCTCAGCTCATCTGCCTGTTCTCCGTGTGACGTCATGGCTGAACTATTAACTGGATTGACTCACGTGTGTGTTTAGCCTGGAGCCCTGGGACCTCAGTCAGTTCCCCTCCGGTCCACTGACACTTGAGTTCGTGTGACCATTCAGTCCCGTCAGCTGCACGGAAAAATTTTTTCCGCGATGACCCGCGTTCAAGACGGACAGCCTGCGTTAACTCATACAAAGATACTGTTGCGATGCTGCTAGAGACGAGGCCGGCCTGGAGCGCCACCCGGCGGGATCACTGCCCCTGCCCCCTCCCTCTCTCTTTCAGAGGGCGCAGCGCGTTATAGCGATTATAGTTCGTCTCACGCTGAGATTGCAGTAAAGAGTAAATATCGACCACCGTTGCCAGATTGTAAATACCCGGCTAGTTAACATTAAAAGTCCTTATTTTTTATGTAATTTTTTAATTATTATAAGTTTAAATTATTTTTTAATTTTTACTCTTTGTTGATTTATTTCAGATCATAATTTAGTGTATATTGACAACATTTTCGCATTCTTAGTCAGTCTGACAAAGAACAATAAATGTAAAGATAAGCTATTCTTCGTTTAAAATATTGGTGCAAAATATTTAAATTAAGTGTGAATAAAATTTTTTGACAAAAATCAATTGGAATCAACTTGGTATCATTAAAACAGAACTTCTTATAAATAAGAAAATCAATATTATCGATGCTCTCGATGGTGGTCAGAGGGTTGTCCCTCACAATGAAATCCCCACCCTGGTGGCCGGAGGGTTGTCCCTGACAGTGAAATAACCACCCAGGTGGTCGGAGGATTGTCCCTCACAATGAATTCACCGCCTTGGTGGCCAGAGGGTTGTCCCTGACAGTGAAATCTCCACCCAGGTGGCCGGAGGGGTGTCCCTGACACTGAAGTCACCACCTAGGTGGCCGGAGGGTTGTCCCTGACACAGACGTTACCACCCAGGTGGCTGGAAGGTTGTCCCTGACACTGACGTCACCACCCAGGTGGCTGGAAGGTTGTCCCTGACACTGAAGTCACCACCCTGGTGGCTGGAGGGTTGCCCCTGACACTGAAATCACCACCCAGGTGGCTGGAGGGTTGCCCCTGACACTGAAGTCACCACCCTGGTGGCTGGAAGGTTGTCCCTGACACAGACGTCACCACCCTGGTGGCTGGAGGGTTGCCCCTGACACTGAAATCACCACCCAGGTGGCTGGAGGGTTGCCCCTGACACTGAAGTCACCACCCTGGTGGCTGGAGGGTTGCCCCTGACACTGAAGTCACCACCCTGGTGGCTGGAAGGTTGCCCCTTGTGCTGAAGGCACTACCCTGGTAGCTAGAAGGTTGCCCCTGACACAGACTTCACTACCCTGGTGGCTGGAAGGTTGCCCCTGACACTGAAGTCACCACCCTGGTGGCTGGAAGGTTGCCCCTTGTGCTGAAGGCACTACCCTGGTAGCTAGAAGGTTGCCCCTGACACAGACTTCACTACCCTGGTGGCTGGAGGGTTGCCCCTGACACAGACGTCACCACCCTGGTGGCTGGAAGGTTGCCCCTGACACTGAAGTCACCACCCTGGTGGCTGGAAGGTTGCCCCTGACACTGAAGTCACCACCCTGGTGGCTGGAGGGTTGCCCCTGACACTGAAATCACCACCCAGGTGGCTGGAGGGTTACCCCTGACACTGAAGTCACCACCCTGGTGGCTGGAAGGTTGTCCCTGACACAGACGTCACCACCCTGGTGGCTGGAGGGTTGCCCCTGACACTGAAATCACCACCCAGGTGGCTGGAGGGTTGCCCCTGACACTGAAGTCACCACCCTGGTGGCTGGAGGGTTGCCCCTGACACTGAAGTCACCACCCAGGTGGCTGGAGGGTTGCCCCTGACACTGAAATCACCACCCAGGTGGCTGGAGGGTTGCCCCTGACACTGAAGTCACCACCCTGGTGGCTGGAAGGTTGTCCCTGACACAGACGTCACCACCCTGGTGGCTGGAGGGTTGCCCCTGACACTGAAATCACCACCCAGGTGGCTGGAGGGTTGCCCCTGACACTGAAGTCACCACCCTGGTGGCTGGAGGGTTGCCCCTGACACTGAAGTCACCACCCTGGTGGCTGGAAGGTTGCCCCTTGTGCTGAAGGCACTACCCTGGTAGCTAGAAGGTTGCCCCTGACACAGACTTCACTACCCTGGTGGCTGGAAGGTTGCCCCTGACACTGAAGTCACCACCCTGGTGGCTGGAAGGTTGCCCCTTGTGCTGAAGGCACTACCCTGGTAGCTAGAAGGTTGCCCCTGACACGGACTTCACTACCCTGGTGGCTGGAGGGTTGCCCCTGACACAGACGTCACCACCCTGGTGGCTGGAAGGTTGCCCCTGACACTGAAGTCACCACCCTGGTGGCTGGAAGGTTGCCCCTGACACTGAAGTCACCACCCTGGTGGCTGGAGGGTTGCCCCTGACACTGAAATCACCACCCAGGTGGCTGGAGGGTTGCCCCTGACACTGAAGTCACCACCCTGGTGGCTGGAGGGTTGCCCCTGACACTGAAGTCACCACCCTGGTGGCTGGAAGGTTGCCCCTTGTGCTGAAGGCACTACCCTGGTAGCTAGAAGGTTGCCCCTGACACAGACTTCACTACCCTGGTGGCTGGAAGGTTGCCCCTGACACTGAAGTCACCACCCTGGTGGCCGGAGGGTTGCCCCTTGTGCTGACGGCACTACCCTGGTAGCAAGAAGGTTGTCTCTGACACAGACTTCACTACCCTGGTGGCTGGAAGGTTGTCCCTGACACAGACGTCACTACCCTGGTGGCTGGAAGGTTGTCCCTGACACAGACGTCACTACCCTGGTAGCTAGAAGGTTGTCCCTCACAATGAAATCACCACCCTGGTAGCTAGAAGGTTGTCCCTGACACTGAAGTCACCACCCTGGTAGCTAGAAGGTTGTCCCTGACACAGACGTCACTACCCTGGTAGCTAGAAGGTTGTCCCTGACACTGAAGTCACCACCCTGGTAGCTAGAAGGTTGTCCCTGACACTGAAGTCACCACCCTGGTAGCTAGAAGGTTGTCCCTGACACAGACGTCACTACCCTGGTAGCTAGAAGGTTGTCCCTGACACAGACGTCACTACCCTGGTGGCTGGAAGGTTGTCCCTGACACAGATGTCACCACCCTGGTAGCTAGAAGGTTGTCCCTGACACAGACGTCACTACCCTGGTAGCTAGAAGGTTGTCCCTGACACAGACGTCACTACCCTGGTGGCTGGAAGGTTGTCCCTGACACAGACGTCACTACCCTGGTAGCTAGAAAGTTGTCCCTGACACAGACGTCACTACCCTGGTAGCTGGAAGGTTGTCCCTGACACAGACGTCACCACCCTGGTGGCTGGAAGGTTGTCCCTGACACAGACGTCACCACCCTGGTGGCTGGAAGGTTGTCCCTGACACAGACGTCACTACCCTGGTAGCTAGAAGGTTGTCCCTGACACAGACGTCACCACCCTGGTAGCTAGAAGGTTGTCCCTGACACAGACGTCACTACCCTGGTAGCTAGAAGGTTGTCCCTGACACAGACGTCACTACCCTGGTGGCTGGAAGGTTGTCCCTGACACAGATGTCACCACCCTGGTAGCTAGAAGGTTGTCCCTGACACAGACGTCACTACCCTGGTAGCTAGAAGGTTGTCCCTGACACAGACGTCACTACCCTGGTGGCTGGAAGGTTGTCCCTGACACAGACGTCACTACCCTGGTAGCTAGAAAGTTGTCCCTGACACAGACGTCACTACCCTGGTAGCTGGAAGGTTGTCCCTGACACAGACGTCACTACCCTGGTGGCTGGAAGGTTGTCCCTGACACAGATATCACCACCCTGGTAGCTAGAAGGTTGTCCCTGACACAGACGTCACTACCCTGGTGGCTGGAAGGTTGTCCCTGACACAGATGTCACTACCCTGGTAGCTAGAAGGTTGTCCCTGACACAGACGTCACTACCCTGGTGGCTGGAAGGTTGTCCCTGACACAGATGTCACCACCCTGGTAGCTAGAAGGTTGTCCCTGACACAGACGTCACTACCCTGGTAGCTAGAAGGTTGTCCCTGACACAGACGTCACTACCCTGGTAGCTAGAAGGTTGTCCCTGACACAGACGTCACTACCCTGGTGGCTGGAAGGTTGTCCCTGACACAGACGTCACTACCCTGGTAGCTAGAAGGTTGTCCCTGACACAGACGTCACTACCCTGGTAGCTGGAAGGTTGTCCCTGTCACAGACGTCACTACCCTGGTAGCTAGAAGGTTGTCCCTGACACAGACGTCACTACCCTGGTGGCTGGAAGGTTGTCCCTGACACAGACGTCACTACCCTGGTAGCTAGAAAGTTGTCCCTGACACAGACGTCACTACCCTGGTAGCTGGAAGGTTGTCCCTGACACAGACGTAACCACCATGGTGGCTGGAAGGTTGTCCCTGACACAGACGTCACCACCCTGGTGGCTGGAAGGTTGTCCCTGACACAGACGTCACTACCCTGGTAGCTAGAAGGTTGTCCCTGACACAGACGTCACCACCCTGGTAGCTAGAAGGTTGTCCCTGACACAGACGTCACTACCCTGGTGGCTAGAAGGTTGTCCCTGACACAGACGTCACTACCCTGGTGGCTGGAAGGTTGTCCCTGACACAGACGTCACTACCCTGGTAGCTAGAAGGTTGTCCCTGACACAGACGTCACTACCCTGGTAGCTGGAAGGTTGTCCCTGACACAGACGTCACTACCCTGGTAGCTAGAAGGTTGTCCCTGACACAGATGTCACCACCCTGGTGGCTGGAAGGTTGTCCCTGACACAGACGTCACTACCCTGGTAGCTAGAAGGTTGTCCCTGACACAGACGTCACTACCCTGGTAGCTAGAAGGTTGTCCCTGACACAGATGTCACCACCCTGGTAGCTAGAAGGTTGTCCCTGACACAGACGTCACTACCCTGGTAGCTAGAAGGTTGTCCCTGACACAGACGTCACCACCCTGGTGGCTGGAAGGTTGTCCCTGACACAGACGTCACCACCCTGGTGGCTGGAAGGTTGTCCCTGACACTGAAGTTACCACCCTGGTAGCTAGAAGGTTGTCCCTGACACAGACGTCACGACCCTGGTAGCTAGAAGGTTGTCCCTGACACAGATGTCACCACCCTGGTAGCTAGAAGGTTGTCCCTGACACAGACGTCACTACCCTGGTAGCTAGAAGGTTGTCCCTGACACAGACGTCACTACCCTGGTGGCTGGAAGGTTGTCCCTGACACAGATGTCACCACCCTGGTAGCTAGAAGGTTGTCCCTGACACAGACGTCACTACACTGGTAGCTAGAAGGTTGTCCCTGACACAGACGTCACTACCCTGGTGGCTGGAAGGTTGTCCCTGACACAGACGTCACTACCCTGGTAGCTAGAAAGTTGTCCCTGACACAGACGTCACTACCCTGGTAGCTAGAAGGTTGTCCCTGACACAGACGTCACTACCCTAGTGGCTGGAAGGTTGTCCCTGACACAGATGTTACCACCCTGGTAGCTAGAAGGTTGTCCCTGACACAGACGTCACTACCCTGGTGGCTGGAAGGTTGTCCCTGACACAGATGTCACTACCCTGGTAGCTAGAAGGTTGTCCCTGACACAGACGTCACTACCCTGGTGTTGGAAGGTTGTCCCTGACACAGATGTCACCACCCTGGTAGCTAGAAGGTTGTCCCTGACACAGACGTCACTACCCTGGTAGCTAGAAGGTTGTCCCTGACACAGACGTCACTACCCTGGTGGCTGGAAGGTTGTCCCTGACACAGACGTCACTACCCTGGTAGCTAGAAAGTTGTCCCTGACACAGACGTCACTACCCTGGTAGCTGGAAGGTTGTCCCTGACACAGACGTCACCACCCTGGTGGCTGGAAGGTTGTCCCTGACACAGACGTCACCACCCTGGTGGCTGGAAGGTTGTCCCTGACACAGACGTCACCACCCTGGTGGCTGGAAGGTTGCCCCTTGTGCTGAAGGCACTACCCTGGTAGCTAGAAGGTTGTCCCTGACACAGACGTCACTACCCTGGTAGCTAGAAGGTTGTCCCTGACACAGACGTCACTACCCTGGTGGCTGGAAGGTTGTCCCTGACACAGACGTCACTACCCTGGTAGCTAGAAAGTTGTCCCTGACACAGACGTCACTACCCTGGTGGCTGGAAGGTTGTCCCTGACACAGACGTCACTACCCTGGTAGCTAGAAAGTTGTCCCTGACACAGACGTCACTACCCTGGTGGCTGGAAGGTTGTCCCTGACACAGACGTCACTACCCTGGTAGCTAGAAAGTTGTCCCTGACACAGACGTCACTACCCTGGTGGCTGGAAGGTTGTCCCTGACACAGACGTCACCACCCTGGTGGCTGGAAGGTTGTCCCTGACACAGACGTCACTACCCCGACTGCAGGTGCCCCGGCTCGGCCGAGGGAGGCCCGGGAGGTGGTTGTTTGCCGAGAGACGGCCTGGCCGGGGCGCGCTCTGCCCGGAAGCCGCGGGGGTAGACTCGGTCGCGGCGCGGCAGGTGAGATGCTGCGGTCCGAGCGCTCGCCTTGCCTCGGGAAACGATACCAAGATGGATAGGGTGTAATTATTGGTGTCGAACCCGAAAACCTGTTTAACCCCGTGACCCTGCGCGGGGCGGCGTCCGTGCAACAAGTCCCTATCCGCCGCGCTCGAGGGCGTCGCTGTTGTGTTGGTGCGGGTGGGTTTTGATGCGGTCCTCCTTAACCGAGCGCGACGAGGCATCTTTAACATATTCCTCATCGAGTTGGCGCTTTTTCCTTCCAGCCAAAAATTAACAAGCTCCGCTCTTAAGGCCCCCGCCTACCCGGACACACACGCGGTGCGCACAGCTTCAGGGGGGAAAAATGTGATTTCATAACTACTCAAGATATCCGAGTGGGGACTGCTTACGAAAAGCATTTTAAGAGTTCGCTGAGGGCCGAAAAGAACTTTTGATTTCGGATTAAGTTTTTAAACTGTATTTTTAGAAGATTGAAAATGGCTAAAACGCGTGTTTTCAGAGTAGTTTTTAGACGTAAATCAACCGGTACAGATTCTTGAAAGCACTCAAGGGACTTGCATTACACCATTATCTTCATTTCTTCACCTTATAGTTTAACGGTATCCGCTAAAATTTCACAGTTTTCCTGTGACGTCGATAAGACTGCGCGTCAGTTCAGAGCCTTGCGCTTAGAGGCTATACCGCGCTAGAAATACCAGCGAGCGTCGCGCTTATCATCCCGCCTCACTAACACATATACACCCCTGACGAGGTGGGCCCCTTAACCACCGAACAGAAATCCCGAAATATTTATCGTGACGGCCGCGGTTGAAGTTTTTACAGTATCGCCATAAAAAAATGTCCCAGTTATATAAAAAAAATAATATTATCAACTGTAAGCGTTGTAGTGTGTTGTTTCAAGGTCACGATTAAAGTGTAACCCAAACAGTTTTTATACAAAGCGCATGCACGAATACTGCTTTGTTTACTTGTTTCCAGCGCGAATGAATGGTTCTTTCCTCAATTAGTAAAGAGTGAACCTGCAAAATTTATTTGGCAACAGGATGGAACCCCCCCCCCCCCCCCCCTCCTTTTTGGAATCTCTTTGTACGATAGTGATTTAACGTTGACGTCACTGAAAGTTATATTGGTCGTAATGGTCGAGACGACAGATCTCTTCTCTTCTTGAACCTTAGTTATACGGCACACATCCAACATAAAGTCCAGCCTTCAATAGTTTACAACGCAGCATTCAATAGTTTAGAACTAATTCAATATTATATGCCACCTAAGGTAATAATTAAATTTTTTGACCTTCAAACACTATTTTTCATCCCTTGCACTAATAAAGTGGTCGTATAGAAATTTTCTTTGCGCCAAGGTTTAAGATAATATTAAGATGGTTTAAAATTAATTTTAATTAAATTAATACTAAGAAATAATTACTTTTTTTAAATTTCAACCCGTGTTTTTACGGTAATAATTCGTTTAATCTAAAGCTGTTTCACACAAAGTTTTAGATGAAGTTTAGGATTCATACAATAAATTATAAGGAATATGATAGTGTATATATATTTTTTAAAAAAGTAAAGTTTATTTTTTACTTTCAAATTTTGTTAATTATCCCCCCCCCCCACAATTTTTTTGCAGTAATGGTTGGTTAAACAAAAATTCTTTTAAGAATAATTTTGTCAATATTTAAAAATTTTAATACAAATAAGAATGTATTCGATAGTGTACTCGGTATAGAAGTTTAATTTATTTTCTCATTCCAACCCCAGGTTTATTCAACCCCTTGCAATAAAGGTTTGTATTATCAAAAA
Organism: Bacillus rossius redtenbacheri; assembly: GCF_032445375.1. Lineage (NCBI taxonomy): Eukaryota > Metazoa > Arthropoda > Insecta > Phasmatodea > Bacillidae > Bacillus > Bacillus rossius. The sequence goes on from NC_086336.1 coordinate 62,321,411, forward strand.
TTTGTTTCAGACATAAGTTTTAGATAAAAGTTATAAAATTTACAAACAATTGGAACGGTTTTGATAGTGTACCTACTGTGGGAGTTATAATTTTTTTTTTAATGTACACCCGTATTTTTTCAAACCCTTGTAGCAATTGTTCGTCTAATCCTGAATTGTTTCAGACAAAAGTTTAAGATAAAAATTATAAGTTTAATACACAATTTGTACAAATTCGATGTTATGCCTACGAACTGTTATAAATTTTTGTCCACCAATCTTTGTTTTTTTCAACCCCTTGCAGTTATAGTTGATCGTAGCAAAAACTTATTCAGACAACAGATTTTCGCATTACTCCTACGAGTTATAAAACGATCAAACGGATGTGATGTTTTCCATACAACGCGAGTTAGAACGATTTTTCTGTTTTTTAAACAATCTTCCCCATTTCTACCCCTTTTGTCGGATTTTGCCCATTAACGAGCTCGGCCGAGATTTTTCACCACTAGATTTTATGTACCAGCTTGGAAGTGATTTGTGAAGAATTGCAACACAGTTCTGATTATATATACATATAGTTGACGATGGTTTTGGGGTCTATGGACCATAAAACAAAAAACTATTTAATGATGCTAACCGCATCGCCACGAGGCCATATTTGAAAAATAATAGTTTCAGATGTTATGTATATAAATTTTGTTCACGGTAGGAGAATAATATTATTTCGTTTTTATAACACGATTTTATAACAAATACGCATCCTAAATACACCAAACTTATTTATAATGTGTTACAATATTTTTTTAAAAACATTGTGCAAAAGATCCCGGGTGTAATTTTAATTATTATGTTTAACTGTAAAACACCATTGTTCGTTAAAAACGTATTTGAATATTCAACATTACTTTTAAATAACCGTGCCGATTGTGCTGAAAATCGGTGGACGATCGTTAAATTACATAATATTAATAATTAAAACGACGAAAATATGTTTGAAAAGTCAAATCGATGGTTGTTCCAATCGAGTGGAAGAGAGATGCCACGCATGCGTACAATGAGCATAACAGGACACATCCGTAGTGGGACATCCGTAGTGGGACAATGTGCGTTACGGAACACTTTTTCGTGCGTGCAGCCGGCGTTCATCGATTTATTAGACGTTGTCACGTCAAAAATTTTCCGTTAGTCACACCATGGTAACGGCTACAATAGGTAGCATTTCTTTGAAATCTACCTTTAAAAAAAAGCTTCTTTTCTCACTTATTATTTGATGGTTTTATTTGTCGTCTTTATTGACTGAGTTTGGTAGGTATACAGTTACCTACCGCCTGCCCGCCACCTCCAAGATAGACTATCCATTAAAGAACTTTCCCCTAACATGGGAGTGACGTTTCTGTCTCTCTTCACTGACACTGTGGTTCTTGCAACTGGCAGTGCGTGCTTGTGGACTCGAGAGAGAGAGAGAGAGAGAGAGAGAGAGAGAGAGCCTTTTGAAGTTTTCCTTTGCAACTGGTTAGTCATTCAGGAATGTGAAAGCCGGCCACAAACAATAAAGATGAAAGATGAAACTTCGCATCGCCTGGTCAAGCAAAGAACGGCTGAAGGCTAAGGTATCTTCAGAATTGTAGCTAAGAGTCAATTGAGTACTGTTTTGGAATGATAAAATAAAGGGAAATAACAATGAAATCGGTATCGTCATGAAAAAAAAAGAGCCTATTTGTTTTTATGTAACTAGGCTGTAAAATATAAATTTTATAATTTCTTTTTCATCTTTGAAGTTTTAGTAAAAAAAATTATGAATCATATCTTCAGCTTAAATTACACAGTAGTTTCAACACGTTGTACAATTCAATGTGTCATAGCAGGAATGTTAGCTACCTGTAGGCTTGCAAAATGGGGAGGGGTAAAAAAGGATAGCATATATTTTCACAATAAATTGTAAATTAAAGAAATTTATATATACATAAATTGAGTCATTTCAATTTCATTTCTATCGCGGAGTAGATGTACTATTTTTTTTTTTTAATAAATGTGCACAGCCTACATAAGTCTAACACACTAGTTCTGATTCAATCAAAACATGGCACATTTTTTGTTGTTGAAATATTTAGTTGAAAAACGAATTACGTTATACGGAAACTATGAACTAGTGCTTATCACAAAACACAACAAATATGTACGTTTCAAATTTATACACAGCAAAAATTTCCATATTTTTAATGTACAGTAGGTAAAATGTTAAGAAATGAAAAAAAAATTTGCTAATATAACTTTCGATAACAATTAAGAAACTGACATCGCAAATCACAGAAACAATTGTAATATGCTTAGATTTTAAATTTTAGTTCAATTACAAGCTATTTCTCATCACGAACACACGAATTTTAAAGTTTAGAATGGCACTCGTGTTGCTGTTTTTAAATGCAGTAAAATTGACAATTTCTTAAACTATCGCATATGAGTTTATATGAATAATATTTTTTATTCTTTAAGGAATAAATTAAATTTCAATCAAATAACCTTCAACTCGGTTATAGTATCACGTCACGTATCTGTATATACATCACATGATATAACGAGGTGAAGTAAGTTTATTGCTGGTTTTAAATGTAGCTAACCTAATATTATAACTAGCCATCCGCACTATTTTACAAAATTTAAATGTAGCTAACTTAACCAAGCATCCACACCATTTTAAAGTATTTCAGAACCATAACAGAGCCTCCATTTTCAGCAAATCGAAGTTCCAAAGTACAACAAACTCTCAAATTGTGATTCCGCCAGCAAAGGAGGTGGCGTAATAATTCCGACAGTTTGTGACGTCAAGAACAGGGTTTAGCAAATCTCTGTCGGAATCAAGTCATTCCGCTAGAGAAATTGTTCCGACAGCGTCCATTCTCCTACGCAAAACACTTCATTTAAGCTCTTCGTCCTTAACTCAGCATGTATTTGTTCCGATGAAAGTGCGCGGCAGTTGGAAGTAGGCTACGTTGTGCGGTTTGGAACATTTCCACACGTCATGTCATCGTGTCGTTTTGGAACCCATCCAGTCAGGCCGTGCGCATTCGACCTGTTGATGAGTTTGTTCACGCCAGGTTGCAACATCTCCTGAGGGCACATCTGTCAGAGATCTTCAAGTGAGCGGTAACTCGCGGTTTATTTCGCGCGTCACTAGGGACGTAAGGCTGGACATTACAAGAGTCCTTCACCCGTCCGTCAGCCGCCGAGCGATCTACAACGCTCCGTTCGTCCGGCATGGTATTTACCATTTTCAACGCTGCCAACTGTTGAGAAAACGAAGGTTTTCGAGTAACACTTTCAGACTTATCTTTAATCACGCTTTTGCGGCTCAGACAATTTTTTTTTAACTTTTAAAATGTGTACAAAAGTAAGTTAAAAAGTGGTTGTCTGTAAAGTCGGTTTACGGACGATATTTTAACGTGACAACGTCATAACAAAACATTCATGAAATGATTGAATACTTTTATGAATAAAATTGAATCATTTTTATTGAATTATCACTATTTTGTATGGATTCAAAGAAGGAGTGAAATGAAATCTACAATTTAATTGATAAATTTACTTTTATTTGCACTCATCAATTCAAATATGTTTATTACTTTAACGAAAAGAATATTTTAAATATAACTTTGATACATGTTTGCTATTTAACTTCTTCCAATCTGTGTGATAGGACGATGATAGGAAAAGTAGGAAACGAATGGGAGTGTTTCAAGTTTAATGTGCCTCGAAAAAGTCAAATCGATGGTTGTTCCAATCGAGTGGAAGAGAGATAGATGTGGCACAAGCGTACAATGAGCGTAACGGGACAATGTGCGTAACGGGACACTTTTTCGTGCGTGCAGCCGGCGTTCATCGATTTATTAGACGTTGTCACGTCAAAAATAATAATGAAACTTCTTAGCAAATAAAAAAAAAAATATTCGAAACCTCCCAAAATAATAAAATTAGAAACGCGAAAATCTTGCAGACATTTTGAGGTAATGAAGTTTGAGGTTGCCAAACTTTTTGACGGACGGATGAACAATTTTTCGGGTCGTCCGCAGGTCACGTGATTTGACGGACGGACGGACGGGGGCGACGGACTACTGTAATTCCGCCAGGTTGGCAGAACTGAGGCGGCGCGCACGCGGCAGCTCTGCAGTCCGTCGCAATTACCGCCGCGCGGGTCCGCAGTCGCCAGCACCTGTCCCCCCGCGCACCTGATCTGCGCAGGTGCCTCTCTGCGTGCGTGTGTGTGTGCGCGTGTGTGTGTGCGCGTGTGTGTGTCTCGCCACTGCGCTGTCGGCCGCTAGGGGGGAACTCCAACTGCCGAGACTCAGAACTAGTTTTTTTTTTTTTTCGAAAGTCGTTTCGGACACATCCTCCAGATAGTGGGCTTTCGTAATACATGACGTCCATTAACGAGTGTCCCAGTTTTCGATGGTATATTAAAGTTCAATTCATATAATATTCACAAGAAATCATACATCAAATTGAAGGTAAACTAAACCAGTTTTTTTTTCCTTACAAATATTCAATATGTGCACCTTTTAGTTACGTCGGCACGCATCCAAGCTGAAGTTAAATTCTTCCCACACTTAGTCCGCCACTTCTCCTGACGTAACGCCATGCAGGATATCCATAAATTAATGTTCCAGTTACAATGGTACATTATTACAGTTTAATTTAGACTATTTAACAAATCATAATTGAAATTGAAGGTGAACTAACTTAGTTATTCTTACAAATGTTCAACATATGCACCTTTAGTTATACGGCGCACATCCAACTTCTACCCATACTTTGGTTAACAAGTACGGAGTAATGGAAGCAATAGCCTCTTAATTTCTGTGTCTCAAACTCAAGAAGCTCTGACACGGTCAACATCCAGCACAGACACTTTTTTGGTCGTCCCGTGCTATTCCCTTCACAGACACACACGGACGTTTCGAATGGCCTATGCCAGACTATGCCAGACACGGGCAAGCGTTTTAAGGGAAGGACTTCCGACAGAAGTGAAAACGTTTTCGCAATTTTTACGAAAAAATATCATCACACAACAAAATTTGTTTTATCACGTTAGTAAAATAACTCCTAAATTACTATAAAATAGACATTGCATAGTAATTGCAAGTATTCAAAAAATAAATAATGATGTTCTTAATTTTTAGGTTATATTGCTACAAAGACTCCATTTTCTTCGTTATTCAAACTACATATCTATATGAGAATATTAATAAATTTTAAACTCACTTTTTACTGCACAGTAATCGTATACTTAAGATTTAAAATAAAAATTGAACAAAAACAGAATTTGAACACAAATAGGAACAGACATGGTGTTATTGTTAACACGTCACGTGACCATGTCGATGACGACTTACATGAATTTACTCCCTATCCAAACCTTCCTATAGAAGTTTTCACTTCAAAAATTATCTAGGCGGGCCGAACTTAGCCGAGCAACACCGAGCGCTCTGCAGGCCAGGCACTGTGAAGACACCAGTGTGAACACTGCACCACGCATTGCACTCCACACCGCCATGCTGCCGATCTACAGACATCTACTACGGCACTACGCCCACGCGAGGTTGCGTGCTAACTCGGCTAATATTAGACGCGATAATACCGAACTTAAAACGCAATGAGAAGACACCCGTTATTCTATTCTAGCTACGCAGAAAATACATTTTGTCCTATGTGTAATTGCAGGGGTTTTCAAAATCATGTCGCGGACCGTACTTTACCCATAAATGGCCTGTACCATCGGCGGATGGTTTTTTTTTTTTTTTTTTTTTTTGCCACATGGGGGATCACAATATTAAACTTCAAACGAAACGCGCGTAGAACAGAAATTACAGATTCACTCATTAGCAAATAATTGCAGAACACGAAACGCTTTACGCTCTGGAGTCGCCATTTTGAGTAGGTGGCGCTGCGAGCGAGAAAACAAACAAAGCAGTACTCGCGCATGCGTTTAAATAAAACTGTTTTGAGTTACTCTTTAATTGTGACCTTGAACCAACACTCTAAAACCATTACAGTTGATACTATTAAAAGTTATAACTTTGACATTATGTTACGAACATACTGTGTATTTTTAACATAGCTACGTTGATTGTCAGAAGTAATGCGTAAGTTAGTATCATGCAAACCAACCAGTGAAAACGAATTCACTTTATTTTGGTTGCCACATATTTTGTGGTGTAACATACCAGGAATTTTGTATCTCATGCTCATTCAAAAAGAACGTGTTTTTTTTAATTACTAAACACCATTAAGTGTTTTTCGCACAGTTAAGATCTCTTTTACAAAGCAATTAGTCATCAATTAGTTTAATTAACATTATAAACTTAGAGAAATTCGGATTTTAACCTCTAGCCCAAGTTATTTTTTGCTAGTAGTTCTGGGCTCACCCGACAGATAGCGTCACATGTCGCGGCAAAACAAGGTTTCAGTTTCCACTGTGAGAGTCGCACTTCTGTGTCTCTCTCCTTGTCTGTGCTGCCGGCAACCAGCCCGCTCAGCCCAGAGGCTGTGCCAACACAGCCACGTGCCTGCAACCTTCTAGAAACACTGCAACCGCGACGGGAACTGAGGTGCCAAAATACCGGAGGTTACGCCAGTCAGAACTCAAGCGAGGCACCGAAAGGAAATTAATAAGTTTGGATTTTTGACTTGAATACGTCTTTAAAATTGCTTCCATAGTGGGAGGCAATTCAGATAAACGAATGATAACAAAATCGGGGGATACAGTTTGGTGTTGCAACTACATATCTATCATCTCCATCAAAAATTTAATTACAGCACTGGATAGCTAAAGGATCAAAGAATTCGTTACGCTAAGCGAGGACTGTGACGCATCGCGCACGTAGGAGGGGGAAGCGCCGCCATTTTGAGGTCATTTTGCTGTGATCCGAGATTTCCATCTAGTATAACTTATTGACTCGAAGACGCTACGACGTTCGTTTGAGTTTCAATCGTCAGCTCTCGTCAAAATCTATCGATTGCATATATAAAAATATTAGTGTAAACTAGTTACAGTGAATATATATGGTGTTAAAATAAAATAATTACTTATTTTATATTTTGTGTAGAAAATATTACCTGTTACGTACACGTATTTACGGACAACACACGGCCGTGTCCATGACACAGCCACACCCCCTTTTTTATTTCTTTCAAAGCGGTATGAAAGCTCAGTACTTGTGATCGTGAATGTGTGAATATTGCAAGACTAATCTGTCTCTGGGCGCGGTTCCTCGGAACGCCCTACGACTTCAGGTGAACAGTTTAAGTAAACGTGTTTGCAAAAAAAAAAAAAAAAAAAAAAAAGGCACGATTACACGTGTGTTGGTATAAGGCGTGTTCAACTCCGAAATCGATTGTCTCCTGTCATCGAACGAATGTGTTGTGGCTCCTTGTTTGAGGTAGATTTCAAAGAAATACTACCTATTGTAGCCGTTACCATGGTGTGAATTACAAAAAATTTTATATAGTTTTTTTTTTGTTTCATGGTCCATAGACCCCAAAACCATCGTCAACTCAAAAGTTTATATATAACTTTTTGTGGACACGACAACTGTCGCAATTTTTCGCAAATCGCTTCCAAACTGATACATAAAATCTAGTAGTGGAAAATCTCGGTTGACTTCGTTAATGGGCAACATCCGACTAAAGGGGTAGGAATGGGGAAGTTACAGAAAAATCGCTGTACCTACCATAATATGGAAAATATCACATCCGTTTGAACGTATTATGACTCGTACTAGTAATACCAAATTTTTTTCTATCAAAATGTTTTTTAGACGACCAACCATAACTGCAATGGGTTGAAAAAGCTATGGTTGTAGGACAAAAAAAACAAAAACAACACCGAATTCATGCCAATTTTTTATTAATCTTATAAATTTTATCTAAAACTTGTGTCTAAAAAAATATTGGAATGACGAACCATTGTTGCAGAAGGTTGTAAAAACAAAAGGGTAAAATTAAAAAAACAACATAATATTTGTACCATGTGCACATCATAAATCCGTTCTTTTTTATTGTAACGCCTAAAATTATGATCTATAACATTCGTTAAAAAAAACTTTTTATTAGACCAACCATTACTGCAAGGTGTGAAATAAAAAAATATATAACTTCCTTAGTATCAAATTCTTTAGAATTTATTAATAACCATCTTAATATTCCTTAAGCCTTTGCCCCCCCCCCCCCAAAAAAAAAAATTACGACCATGTATTAGTGCAAGGGATGAAAAATAGTTTTGGATGAAAAAAAATAATTGCATAACTACCTTAGTAGGAATAATATGTAATTTGTTAAGTTGTTAAGACATTCAATGCTGAATGCGTTAAGTTAAAAACATTCAAACTATTGTTGCTGCATGTAATATGAGAAAATGTTAAGTTCTTAAAATGTTCCAGGAGTTTATAAAAGTTTCCAAAACATTTCCAGAATAAAAATATATTTACTTCGAAATATACCCACGCCTGTAGGCTGTGCCGAAAGGGATAGGTAGTTATTTTTCAATTGGTTCTTTTTCTTTTTTGTTGCAGTCGGTAACATGTTACACGAACATGTGAACGGGAACATTATCTATTTTGCGTTTTCCGCAAAGGACTGTTTATGACCTTGACACTCAACGACCAATCAGAAGTTTGTGTACGAGAGATGTCGTTCTGAACTACTTTGCGAACCTGTTCAGGTCGAATGAGAAATTTCCTCGAACGAAACATGTCCAGATCGTGTATAACCGCAAGCAAAACTTGAACATGTTTGTCAGAAGTGGTTCAGTTCAGGGTCCCTTTTAGCCGCGCCCTTATTTACTGTCACGGTTGGCAACTACGTCCATCGTTGCACGACAGCCCCTGCCGAGAAGAAGTCTTCCTGGAACAGCCCTTTTGAGAACTGCGCCATTTCCTCCAGTTCGTCGTTCGGACATGACGTCACAACCTGGATACCTGGCAGGTGAGTTGAGTGTGTGTGAGGTCCTTATGAGTGGCGCTACGTTTGCCCATGTTTGTCTGGCGAGTTGAATGACTTGAGTTCCCATAAGATATTTTGCACATGTTAGTTCAAATGATTAAAAAAAAAAAATTATAAATAAAGAAGAGTGTTTCTAATATAATCACAAAGGTTATATATACAATGTTGATATAGCTTAGAAAGTAAAAAAAATAGTTCACTTCTTTCTAACTATTTTCTTTTAGTTACTGAAGACATTCAGAGCAATACCTCTTAGTAGAATAAAATCAAATTTAATTTGATAAAATAATGTGGCCCCAGATCATAATTTTTTTTCTAATTAAAAATTGTGAATAATGTTCGCAGTCTTTCACGGCCATTGTCTGAAGTAGCTTGGCTTCTGGGTTGTAGCCGTGTCCTTGGCGAATAATTCACCGACGTTTCGGTTCGACATTGCAGTCGCCATCATCAGGGAACAGTTAACCTACCGAGGTGACTGCTCAGTAGGTAAACTGCTACCTGATGATGGCGACTGCAATGCCGACCGAAAACGTCGGTGAATTATTCGCCAAGGACACGGCTACAACCCAGAAGCCAAGCTACTTTAAAAATTGTTTAAGTTAAATTTCGATGAACCAGGCCTTTAACATGTGATTCCGACGGTTGTTCTGAGCACACTAGTGTGTGAGGGGTCGTTACCACAACGCCGAAATACCATAACGCCGAATGTCAAAATTGACCACAACGCCGACAGCTAGAAAACTGCTGTGTACCACAACGCCGAAGTAACAACTAAATGAATTTGTGTGTGTTTCTTAAATGTACCTTAACGCCGAAATACCACAATCAAAACTAACCTTACCTAACCTAACCTAGAGTAATATAACCTAACCTAACTTAACCTAGCCTATCCTAGCCTAGCCTAACCTAACCTAGTCTAACCTAACCTAGTCTAACCTAACCTAACCTTTGTGGCAGTCCTGCAATAATTCGGCGTTGTGGTACACAGCAGTTTTCTAGCTGTCGGCGTTGTGGTCAATTTGGCACTTCGGCGTCGTGGTGCGTCCCCGTGTGTGAGGAGTAGCGAGTGAAGTAGCGCGGGCAATTAGACGGAGCGCGCAGGAAGTCTGGGCGAAGGGCAGTTGTGATTGATTGCCGGCGGGTGGCGCGGGCAGGTGTGACGTCACGCGCACCTGCTGGTCACGTGCCGCCCGGGCAGCTGAGCCGAGGGCAGGTGGAGCCGGGGCCATAGAACAAGGAAGTGCGACTCTCCACCTCCGTGGAGACTCCAACTATGTGCTATCTGTTGGCTGGGCACACAACTACTAGCAAAAAAAAAAACACTTACGAGAGCTTCTGTACATTAATAATGTTAATTATACTAATGGCGTTTTTTGACGTGACAACGTCTAATAAATCGATGGAACGCCTGCTTCACACACGAAAAAATGTCCCGTTACGCACATTTTCCCGTTACGCTGTGTCCCGTTACGCTCATTGTAAGCTTGATTTTATAATATTATACTTTTTTAGTATTATCTTTTGTCACATTTTGCATTAATTAAAACTAATTTTCTAATAATAATAATTTTGGTCATATGCGTGTGTGCACTTATTGTCGAAGCGGGGATAGGGACCATCCTGAACCGACAGATGCCAAACTGCTTTTGATGAGGAAAGTGCGGGGTTGCCAATTTGATATACAAGATCCCTTTCAATTATCAAAGCACCAGAAACGTATTATCACATTAGAAGCTATAAGTATGTAAATGATATATATATTTACTCGTCTTTTGACAACCCCCCCTGAAATTTTAATGACGCAGTCTGCGTAGTTACCCCCCCCCCCCCCTTGTGGGCACCCCTGTCTAAAAATATAGTTTAAAAAATTAATCCGAAATAAAAAGTACTTTTCGGCCCTCAGCGAACTCTTCGTAAGCAGACCCCAATCGGATGTGTTGAGTAGTTTTTAAATCGCGTTGTTTTTTCTGAAGCTCTGCGCACCGCGTGTGTGTCCGGGTAGGCGGAGCCCTTAAGTGCTGAGGGTTGGTGGCAGCTGGTGCAATCCTAAGTCAGTTGGTGGTGGCGGTGGGTTGCTTATAGGTTACAGATACTGACGGCGAAGGCGCGGGCAAGAGGCTCGGCAGAGCGCGACGTGACCTGCCGTTTCGAGGGCTCTTTTTCGCCTGGCCTCCACGTTCACCTGACATAACTCCGTGCCGATTTTTTGACGTGACAACGTCTATTAAATCGATGAACGCCGGCTGCACGCACGAAAAAGGATGACTCATTGTCCCGTTACGCACATTGTCCCGTTACGCTCATTGTACGCTTGCGCCGCATCTATCTCTCTTCCACTCGATTGGAACAACCATCGATTTGACTTTTTCGAGGCACATTAAACTTGAAACACTCCCATTAGTTTCCTACTTTTCCTATCATCGTCCTATCCTTAACAGAATAACACAGATTGGAAGAAGTTAAATTGCAAACATGTATAAAAGTTATAGTTAAAATAATCCCTTTGTTAAAGTAATATACATATTTGAATTAATGAGTGCAAATAAAAGTAAATTTATCAATTAAATTGTAGATTTCATTTCACTCCTTCTTTGTATCCATACAAAATAGTGATAATTCAATAAAAATGATTCAATTTGATTCATAAAAGTATGTAATCATTTCATCATGTTTTGTTATGACATTGTCACGTTAAACTATCGTCCGTAAACCGACTTTACAGATAACCAATTTTTTTAATTTCATAACCTAACTTAAAGCTATGAGTAGGGATTAAAATAATTCGCGGTTTCAGTGACCTCTAGGATAGACTTCATGATCCTTTGTGTGTTCGGGAAAATTACACCTGTTTATTGGCTAATGACTCGTGAAACTTGTCGACTGGAAAGTTTGTGATTCGATACTTATTTCGGTGAAGGTTATTCATTGGCTCAGAGTCCTCCAGGCCAAGTGTAGTCCAATCACTGAAGCAACAAAAAGTTAAGCGCATTTGGATTCTAGCCTTTCGCGAAATGAAACCGCGAATTTTTCCGGTCTCTAGCTATGAGTGTGCGGGAGAGCTCTGGGTAGGGAAGACTCTTAAGTGCCTCTCAGGCAGAAGCTTATCCGCTCTAATCATGCAGGGTGTAAGCCATGCAGGATAGGTAGCATGCATCATGTGCTAGGAGGGGATTGTCCAGTCATGACAACGTTTTAGTCATGACTAACTCCCCTCACTGACTATTCTAGACTAAAACTAGATAAGTTGGGCCCAGGTAAAACCTGCATAGACACAGGGAAAACCCTGGGCACTGACATGAGGGATGCAAAAATTTAATGCATTAAGAACAAGCAGGATGGTTATGGGAAACAGAAGGATGGTTCTGGAAGAAGAGTCGGGCAGAGTAGAAAGACTTCTAAGCAAAAGGGCTGGAGCTTGGACATTTTGTCCGTTTTTTGTTTGGTGGCACTGGTTGTTTTCGGGGGCGACTTTGTCGTTTCCCGCCAGGCTGCCAGCCAGCCTAAACTAAATTAAGAAGGGAAATTTAGTGTGCGCCTGTTGAATTTAAATATGTAAATAAACATTAAACATTAAAATATATTTAGTTCGGTAGTTTTTATTAATTAATTTTGTGCTTTGTCGTGGGCTGCTGCATCGGACCCACACTGAGGAGTGGACATAGCCTCAGGTTGACAAAAGTCGGTTAGGGAACTAATTGCTTGGTTAAAGAAATTTATTAAACTCTGCGAAAAACACTTGATGCTGTTTAGGAATAAAAAAATAATCCTGTTCTAAAACAATTATTAGAAGATGCAAAAATGTCTGGTATGCCAGCCCACAGAAATGTGACTACCAATTTCAAGTGAATTTATTTTCACTGGTATGGTTTAAAAAAATCAAGGGAGCTATTTTAGTAATATATTATGAAAGCTACTATCTAGCGGGTGGGTCCAAAACTACTTCAAAAAACTATGTCTCAATCTCTGCTATTAGAGATTCTCCCCCTTGCCTGACATGGCCACCAGCCAAGTGCACTGTTCAAAATGTTCACATATTACTAATTATTTACGCATCTTAAAAAAAAAATACTGGTTATATTCGGTGATTTACGAATACGCAGTTAACTTAATTTTAACATTAACTCACAAGACACCTCTTGAAGTGATTTAAAACATTTTTATGGATAGACGCCATTGCTGGTTTTCACCTATAAATCTTAAGCGAAACTACAGGAATGGACAAGAGAGATGAAGACACAAACATACAGAAAAACAAGCAATAATCAGCTGATGTCAATTGTTAAAAAAATAGACGGCACAGGTGAACACAGTGGGCTCAGACAACACGACGGTTGTAACAAAAACGGAGATAAATGTAATGTAAAAAGATTGTTTTTTTAAAAAAAAAGCTTTTATTAAAATGTAGGCTACTAATAATTACAAAATTTAAATAGGGAGGCCAAAATACCTTACGGGGGGACCATTTTTCTATAAAAATGATTTTATGAAAATAAAATAATTTTTTATAATTATTAATATTTTCCCGATTTTTGTGGATAATAACATATTTTCAAAATGGCGGGATATGTGTGCATAAAATTAATTAATTGTCATTAGAAGTGAACAAGTATTTAAATTTTCAGCTTTCTAGTTCAAGCAAGTGGTTTGAATCTAACTTGCAAGATTTGAACTAAACAGAAAAACAAACACGTGAAGTTAAATGAAAGATTGTAAAAAAAAAATGGATCAACAGTCATGAGGACTGCCGACAGAAGTGAAAACTTAAAACTATGGAGTAGGTAACTGTGTTCCATTTTTGAATTTTTTAAATTGAATTATGGTCTGAATAATTATTTCTCACTTATTTACATCAGATACTGACGTAACATTGATGACATAATGATGATGCTAGTCTGACATCATTATAATATAAGCTCCTTTTTTCCCGCTAGGATTATACGGCCAGCCGTGCTTCCGTAGTGATGCTGGGGGAAAGTCTGTCGAAAGCTTTTGATGTGCAAGACAGTTTTTTTTAGTACAGACCGAGAAAAGGGATGTATCTAGCTTTTCTTCACCCGGGGAAGAAATTGTGATTAGCGCCTCTCCCCCCACCCCAAAAAAAAAAAACACAAATATATGTACCTACCAGGCATAATTTGTTTCGCATATCCGTGTATTACATGAAAACTTTTAAGTTTAATTTTATCAAACCCCATGCACTCACCAGTCTTGAAGTGTACGTTTTATATCAAGGTACTGTATTTATAACAACTATGTAGTGTTCAACGTTCAGTGGAAAACATAAAAGATAAAAAGAATGCGTAGTTTTGATAATGCTACATTGCGAAATTACAAAAATAAAATAAAAAATTTGATAAAGCACAGAAATAAAACTTACCTTTACTGTTGTATTACCTAAATCCTATACTTGTTCAAGATCCAATAAAAATTTATGATGCTAATATAATAAAACGTTTTCAGCCACTATAAGACCGGTATTCCAAGACACAAATGGTTTAGTTGTTGAATATGCCACACCTGTGCCCTAAACCGTATTCCTAGCGCACAAAACCGCTCCCAAACTCTCAGATAGGACACGGCCAGTCCCTTATTTTTAGTGGACGGTTTTGGTGTGTTATCCGCGACCCATCTGCTGCCCAAATTTCCGCGCATGCGCAGAGCTCACTTTTCCAGTGATGTCGTCCAGATGGTGGACCCGCGTTTGTAGCCATCAACTCGTATATAGTCACTATATTGATCATCGGGGGACGTACCAAGCGTGTTGGAGTGCCAATCGAAACTATTTATGATAGCAAAACTATCCGGGAATACATTTAGTACGTTTTAATAGTCATAACAATAAATTATCGAAAGTACTTTAGAAAATTAGAAAGGCGGTTCCCTTTTTTTGTGCGATGATGTTGATATCTCTTAGATTTTTTTTCGGTAACAATTGTATCGATGGATGAGAAACGTCAGCTAGAATACGTTCGAACCAGTTTCTAGCCTCGCACAGAGGCGCCGTTTATTAAAAATGGTAGCCGGTTTGTTTCCTTACTGGTATTCAGGTTGGACACGGTTTTTGAATACTACCCGTTAGGGTACAAGTTGTGTCCCAAGTAGGGTTACCAGACACTGTAAACAAAAAAGGAGGACATTCACCTCGCAAAAGGAGGACATTTCACTAAAAAGGAGGACAATATATTTTTTTAAAAACCCATGAATTAATTACAATGGATTACGATATTTTACAATGTTTTGGCATTTAATACAGTTTCAGTATAAAGAATCAAACAAACTACGCATATACAGCATATTAAAAACACGTGCTTCTGCATGTGCTGCTACCTGTCAAGCTGTCATAGAACTACTTACTAGTGAGTTGACTCTGCGGACAGCGCATTAGCGCGCACCGCGCGCTTTACTCAGAGTGTAACTGCAGGAATTATCTCACTTTATAAAAAAAGCCGGACATTTTGGAGCATTAAGGAAAATCCGGCTGGACGCAAAAAAATACATAAAAAGGAGGACATGTCCTCCTTTTGCCGGACGTCTGGTAACCCTAGTCCCAAGGCAAGTGATTATTCGCTGACTTAACGCGAAAGTCCTTGGGAATACCGAACCTACATACATGTCTTTTAACTTCATTTTTCGAGCTTGTCTTGAAGCAGAAGAATTGAAAATGTTCTCGAACGAGAGCTCAGAAGCCAAACTAATGCTCAGTGCAGTGGCGGATCTAAGGATGGGGGGGGGGGGGGGTCACCAGGGGCAAGTGCACCCCCCCCCCCCCGAAAAACCAGTTGTCTGCTGCATTAATATTGCCGACAAAAAATGATTGTTTCTGAAACCAATAAAATATTTTAATATATAATTAATGAATTTCTTGTAGAATCATAAAATCTGGTGTTTGGATGTTATGTGCAGTGTGAGTAGATTGAATACAAATTTAGTAATTTTAAGACACATTTTTTTTTCTCTCTGGCTACTCTGGAATCCTAGAGTGCCCCCCCCCCCCCTTTCCCCCCTCCGAGGTGAACCTCTGGATCCGCCACTGGCTCGGTGTGATGGTGCTGACGTATGTTAGGCCCTTCCTGTGTCCCTGTACCACTCCCCCCCCCCCCTGAACCCTGGCGAGGCGGGGCTCCACGTCGGCCCACGACCGCGGTCCGCTGCGGCGGCGTGAGGCGGCGTGAGGCGGCGTGAGGCGGCCCCACGACGCACCGCCGGGTTCCCGGAAGGTCCTGGCGCTTCCTGCGCAGAAGGACGTGCCGTCTGCGCCGGCGCCTCTCGCCATTTGCATACGGCTTCCGCATTCCACCGAGTGCGCGCGCGCCGCCCCCATCCGTCACCAGGGGCCGCCCCCCCCCCCCCCGCCCCCAACATTCCCGCCCGCCGCCCCCCACCCCCCACGGACATGCCGCTCGAGCACTTAACGATGTATTGTTTACGTCATTTTTGATGTAGCCGTACACCGATTTCGAAGAATTAAATTTCTTAAAATATTTTGGAACATAGGCTGAGTTAATTTTTTTGCATTGTTCTGGCAATAAACAAATAACTAGGGACCTGAAAAATTCGCGGGTTCAATGACTTGTAGGATGAACTCCATTGTTCTACGTACACTCGGTCAAATGCCACCCACTCATTGGCTGCTGTCTTATGAGACATCCCAACGTAGCAGCATGTGATTCGATACAGCTATGGTTGGGTGTTTCTCATTGGCCCAGAGTCATCCAGGTGAGTGGTGAGCCAATAGCAGAGGTAGCACAGAGGTATAGCTATTTGTATTTTAGCCTATCGCGAAATGAATCCGCGAATTCTTCCGGTCTCTACAAATAACCAATTAAAATTGGTTGTTTAAATAAATTATAAATTTAAATATGAACATTGTTGTAACAAATTTTATACCCACAGATAGAAAAAACAAAGGTGTTTTAGAATTATCGGTATACGAATTCCAGGACAAATATCGTTTAGTGTTTAATTTTTTTATGTTGTATCAAAAATCTTTCATATAAAGAAAACAAATATAAAATATAATTATATAAGTGTAATTTAAATGAATTCTAGCGTAGGAATTATATATATTTATATTGATCCCTAAATAAGACCAAGTGTAATGATTCGCAATGTCGAGCCGCCTTGAGAGCTTAGAACCGCCGCAGTACGACACACCCTGTGACGCTTTGGCCGCTCTAGTGAGCCAACGTATTACGTGACACTCTTTATAAATATACTGTCATAAAGCTAAAATAATACACAAAAAATTTTATGTAAAAAATATTTCTCATTGGGATCTCCAGTTTTGTGCAAATCACATATTTTTATCTGGGTGGCAGAGATAAAAAAAGCTTATTTTTTTAACTTAATCTATTGATGTCTTATCTTTAATATTAACACTCGGAATTGTTTTTGTAAGTTTATGGAGAGTCTTTAAGTTAATGGAAATCATTATTAACGGACTGCTGTAAGTCGCTGTCGTCTAGGACTCAACTGCACGTTTTCCGTGATACGCACAAGGCCTACAGCGGTAAACATTCGGTTATGTCGTTAAGCATAATCGACTCTACCACGGTGCAGAAAAAAATTTCAGCCTTTTGACAAAAATTTTTGAAAGTTTGTTGTACCTTTTGAAGTCTTCGTTTCTTGGAAGTGTTGAGTAGGTGCATCCGCAACATCTCTGGCGAGTACTGATGAAGACACGCCGCTCACATCTGTTTTTTGAACTAACTACGCAGTTCGGCAGAGCGAAGGGCGTGTGAGAAAAGGGGTGGGGGGTGGGGAGAGAAAAGAGCAGGAGTGAGTTGTTTGCGTGCAAGTGCGATACGTGACTCACTGCTCGTGTTGTGAAGGGTGACATGTACTGACAGCGCAAATGCCGCGGTATCAAGAAGTTCTCTCTTGTGTCGGCGCTCTGAGCCAGCTGCCACAAACACACGTGTGCAGGCCATAATATTGAAGCGAAGGGACGCACGCACGTCCCAAAACCTGTCAAGAATGATGTCCACTTCCTGCCGGCAAGACTTGGTTTTTGACTCCGCGGTGCCGCGCGTAGAGAACGCCGCAGATTTCGGTTGATTGACATTAGGAGTCTTCTGGACAGAGACTTGAGATTATCACAGCAAAAAAATCTTTTCCTACTATGTTTACTATCCTACCCTTTTCACAGCGATTTCCTTTCAACTCCTGTGTGCATTGTGCAAAACTACTGATATTTTACAACACTTCCAAGTAAAACTATGCGATCGTTACCTACTACGTAACAAATTATCAGTTCCAGTCTAGATAGTTAAAAGTACAAATAACGAATTGCCTGGCTAACCTACCGAAATATATTTTTTTATATACGTTACGAAATTGTAACGTAGCTTAATTGAGTGCGCTAGTGAATTACGCAGTTGAGTGGCTATGAGCTGGGATTTTTTTTGTGTTCTTTTGCAATTGCATAATAGAATGTTTGAATAATTTAAAATTAGCTTAAAATTGAAATATAATTTGTTTCTAAGATTCAGTTATTATATAGGCTTGCTTATGTAGGGGTCAAATAAATATACTGGTATAATTATAATAAGTTTTATACTTATATATATAATCAGAGTACTCGTGTAATGCCACTATTACCGTTCATAATGTGTAATAATAATTAAAATTAATTATTTAAGTAAGCATAAACTGCATCAATGCCACTATTATAGTAACATAAATACGTGTGCAATATTGTCGTTTTAATAAACAAAACCTGTAGACACACTAAACATATACGTGACCTTAAATTCACTATTTCGCACATGTACCAACGATATTCACTTAATAATAATATCCTTGATATAAATGGTTTGTCTTTTAGAAAGTTAAGAAAATTATGACGTTTTTGATTATATGTATTATAGTAATTAAAATTTTAACGTAGGTACACTTACGTTAATGTAGTGTTTTTTTTATTATATATAAGTTATTCTTAAACACAGGAAATAGTTAGGGTACGAAAACATTTACGCAATAGTTCATATTACACTGAAATACTGTAAATATATTTACTATGAAACACCAATTATTATGGGCCACAAATTTATAGTTAACTTTAAAATTGCACTCGGCTATCTATCTCAGGGTATAACAAAAACTCATTCGCAAGACCACTGGTTTACCCAGAGTCTTGGGAAACAGAACTGTGTTTGTGAATAAAATACTTAATTTTGCGTATTTATTTAAATTTTTAAGTACTTTTAGTAGTAAATTATACGTAAAACACAATAAATAAACGTTTGTGCCAGTTGAGCTTATAGTTTTCACACAAATATAGAGGCGTCACTAGGCGTTATGTTGCGTTTTCAGACTTACCTCAGGGACCGGGAACAATTTGGAAGTTTACACTCCTACTTCAGATATCGTAAGAAATCTGCCTGAATACAAATACTTAACACTTCTAGGCCACTAAATATTATTTAACATCATCGGATGCCTAGCTAACTACACTAAAAATGCCGGATACAGCATCGCGTCACTTTCTACCGTCCAAGCTGGACGCAGGCCATTTTAAAAACTTTCTATTCAAGCCACCGTTCAATTATTAGTCTTAACCTTCAAAGTACTGACGCGGTGACGTCATTATACAAATTAATTTCCACAATGTAAACATGCAATATTCGATAAACCAAAAAGAGTTATTTCGATCACAAATTTAAATTAAATATTTACGGCATATAAAAATTATCTATAACATACTTAAATTAATTGTATGTCTAACGTAAACAAAGCTTTCAATGTATGTACGTGTCCATACTTCAAAGCATATAGCTGCAACAAACATGTTCCATTTCAATGTTTATGTGAAAGGTTCTGAAATTAAACATTTTGAAACTTTATTTTATTTAGTAAAAATAGAGTAGTGTTAGTTACGCCCTATTTTCTGATGTTTATGTGCGTATAACACGCACACTTATGTGATATTAATAAATTTTCAGCGATTTGGTTTTTTTTACCCTTCATATTTGTTGAAGTGTAACTTCTTTGGGCACGATGGGAGTAAAATTTCATGGCCGATTTTTAATGCAACGTTTTCTCCCCGACTTGGGCAGAGGGCAACACGACGGGGTTTGAGGTTATTGTGCACCGCGCCACTGGCCATCTTAGCAAGAAAATTGTGTTCTTTTTAAGTACGTATTATTTTAATTACTTGTGTAAATCACTTGTTAAACAGTGTTATACGAGTATTGATATTTTTTTGTTGGTACAATGCCTTTCACGCTTTAGTTTGGCAGGGTAATTATTTGTCACGTATTATTATTTGATTAACTATATAACACACCTTATTATAAATATATTGAGTCCAACTAATAATAATCTAGTTGAAAAAGAGTTCGAACAAATACCGTGCATAGAATATTAATTGTTTTTATTTTCAATTTGTGACAATATGGTTATAGGCCTAATTTAAAGAATTACTGTGATGAAGGTCTGTGCCGATACGTTTTCGCGTCGCTGAGCGGCGGACATGTTACTCATGGTTCATTCATTCGCGGGTAGAACATTATCAGTGCCTATGAATACATTTGCAGTATGTCTATGTAGTCTATTGGCAGAATCTGTTTGCACTGTAACTCAATGATAAGGTGATATTTGCATAACTACAAAATCAATCTAGAAAAATGCTCGATCACATCTAATCTATATATAATATAAAATTAAATTAAAAATAATGTATTTTAATAAACCCAAGCTTTGATATTTATTAAAAAAATTATTTATGTTTTAATATTTTAACAGTGAGTAATATTATTGTTAGTTAATCAATATTGATTAATAATTATTGAATAAAATATTTTTTTATTTCTGTTTGGAACAAATTAATAATAATAACTAAAAAGTTAGGATTCTTAAATACCTGAAAAATAAATACAAGCCAAAATTCCCGCGCTGTGTTATCTTGTTATTAAATTATATAAAAGTTTGTTCTGAGTATTTCTAAGTATAAATGTGGTTGAGAATAAAATCTATCTAAGTTGAGTTCCTTTTTAAAAATCTGTACAAATTTTAGTTAGAATAGTTTTCGTGCTATAGTTGGGGTTATAAAAATCTTAATATAACATTTTATGGTATGATTATTTAACAGTGAATAATATTTATTATTAATTAATCATTATTTATTGGTCAATAATTCTGAACAGTTATTTTAAAGTGAGTAATAATTATGTTAATTCATGTTTATTTAAAAAATTGTCTTCTTTCTCACGTTTTCTTTCGCTGCAGTTTTACTCCTTACGATATAAGTACTTAGGAGTTGAGGTTTGAATTGCCAAAAAAATTTCACTTCTATCACATGTACTGAGTTACACGCGCTATTATTTTTTTGTTCCAAGCTCTTATTTTTATGAGAAAAACTATTTGCAATTTTATTAAAAACTATACCCTCTATTAACTATTTAAGTACATTCAAGTGTCCGTAATGAAAATATCTAGCCAACAAAACCAACCCTATCGAATTCTGTCAAGTCGTTCAGATTTGATTATTGTTTTTATTTTATCGTTATTCATGCACAATGTGAACATTCCTGAAACACTACTGGAAAGCTATTCATGGAACGGTTTACCAATTACTTATCAAATGTAAGTACTGGGACAAAACAAAGTATAAATAAATGTCCGAGTAAGATGGTGAACCCAGTATTGCTGTGAAAATTTTTTGTGGCGTTTCAGTTGTAAATGTACAAAGTTACAAAAATATCTGTATTTTTGCATGATTATTATTTCGGTTTCATTTACTTATTGATGCGTAAACATCTTAGCTCTCGGTGTGCGTACGGCTTTTGGTGGGAGTAATTTCGTACATATAGGACGGAAGTAGATTGGAACGGAAATGTGTTACTAAACACGGTGCTTACATCTGTGGAAGTCTCAGAAATCTCAAAAAAGATGGCGGACTCGCGTATTCATACATTTATATTAACTTTCGCAAACATCAGGGAATGTACTAAGCTTATTGGTGTGCCAAACTCAAATTTATAATAGTACAACTATCCTTTAATACTTTCTGTTATTATTTATAATAATAAAAATTGCAACTTAAAAAAATACCCATTGCAATGTTAACAGTCCGTAGGTAGTTAACATTAAAATGGAGAGATAGCGCAGCGTTCATCATACTGTTGAGACACAACAGCCTACATATAGTCGACGACATGTTTAATAATAAAAATTCCCTGATGAGGATTTTACTGTCAAATATTAAATGTTGTATCAGTTAAATAAAAGGTTAAGGTTTGTTTGAAGAAAGTATTAATAGACTGATTTCTGTCGTTTAAGCACCAACAAATATGTATACATACCTATAATTAGTGTTTTAATCTATGTTTTAAAATGTTTCATGTTAATATTTTTAACTGTATCTATTGAATTGCAACCTTTAGTTTGAAAAATACTTAAAAGATAGCGGCACTTTCTTAACTATACAGATAATCATCAATATGTAAAGTGTCTTTGACGCCATGTTTGTCCCAACATAACTTTACTGGCTAATAAATTATAAGTATTTTTAAAGTTGAGATTATAACTTGTATTGACTATTCAAGTTTACATAATGTGTTCCAAGGTAGTTTCACTACCATAAAGGTTTTTTTGGCATACTATACTCTTAGTACTACCAAAATCACCCTATGTTCGCAAAATTAATATACACGGGTGCATGTAGCCACACTTGGGTCAGCCAACTTGACGACTTCGGCCCGTGGCTGTAGCAGTTTCTGCATGCATGCGCAATGGGACATTTAAAATTGTTAATTTTCCGTTGCGTAATGCGCGCTTACTTCACTGCATTTCTGATGCATACTGAAATGTCACCCTCAACGTGTCTAAAATAAGTCTAACCTCAAAAAAAAAACGCAGGGATGATTCCGGTCTAGGAAGAAATGCCACGGGTTCAGTTTTGAGGCATTTACATGCGGTGTGTTCAGCATTCTTGTTGATCGGCGAGCCCTGAGAAATCAATAACACCGCCTTGTTAAACAGTATTATAGCTAGTTTATAAAGAGGGAAAATATTTTTTTTTACAGTTTTCCCCTAAATTATATTTTTCGTGTATTTATCACGATTACGTTTATTTGCAACATGAGAACACATAAATTTGTTCGTTACCGAGGTGAGATGTTTACACATTAGTGGCGAGTACTTAAAGACTTGTTTACATTTTTTGAAGTGAAACTTCTTTGGAAGCGATGGGAGTGAAATTTCAAGACCGAACTTTAATGCAACGTTTTCGTGATACATTGTTGTGAAACATTTCTGACGCGAATAAGGACAAAGAATAGGTACTTGGCCAAAGAGATTTATAGGTATAGTCGAGGTTTGAATTGCCAAATAAATTACACTTCTATCACGTGTATTGTGTTACACGTGCTTTTTTTTTTATCAATCTTCTCCTTTGCAACGTATCATTAAAAGAACGCCCTTTTCTCATTCGTTCAACAACATTTCCCGGTCGTTGAGTCCATTGGCGGATCCAGAAGGGGAAGGGGGCATAGCGGCATGGCCCCTCCCCCCCCCCCCCCCTTGAACCCTGAATAATTTCTGATTTTTCTAATCATAGTTTTCCAAAATTACTAAAGTATTATTATACTGCACGTTTTTGAACCAGAAATCAAATGCACGCGACTGAATGAGAAATACAAAATTATTAATCAGCTTACAATCCACTGTTAAATATGTAGAGCAGCAAGCTTGTTAAGACCATACTAAACTTACCGTTCGTTATTTCAATACTAAATATACTAAAATTTATTTTAAAAAAATAATTTGGCTCCCTCCCTTGAGTCATTAAGTATTTGCCCTTGGTAAAGGGGCCCGCCTCGTCAGGGGTGTAAAGTGTTAGTGAGGCAGGTTGATAAGAGCGACGCTCGCCGGTGCTTCTAGCTCTGTGTCGCCTCTAAGAGCAATGCTCTGAACTGGCGCGCAGTCTTCTCGTCGTCACAGGATAACTGTGAAATCTGAGCGGTGACCGTAACATTATATACCGGATAAATGAAGATACAGATGTAATGCAAGTCCCTTAAATGCTTTAAAGAATCTGCACCGGTTGTTTTACGCCTGAAATTTACTCTGGAAAAATTGCGTTTTTGGCCTTTTTAACTCTTCTAAAAATACAGTTTAAAAACTTAATTTGAAATCAAAAGTACTTTTCGACCCTCGGCGAACTCTTTAAATGCTTTTCGTAAGCAGACCCCCACTCGGATGTGTTGAGTAGTTTTGCAATAGCGTTGTTATTCCTGGAGCTCTGCGCACCGTGTGTGTGCCCGGGGGTAGGCGGAGACCTCGTGTCGCTGGACTATGGGGACAGGGGGATGTGAAGACTGGGGAGAGTGCTTGCGGGGTGCGGCGGGGAGACATCCCCATCCTCCGGACATCAGCCCGACCCCTGGAGGGGGGGGGGGGGAGGGTCGGGGAGGGAGGATTGTGTCGACGAGCAGTTCCGGGGTTTATTGCCCGGAAGAGCGTCTCCCCATCCGACACTTCTAACCCCCCTCCCCCCCCCACAATCACACTTCCCGCGCGAGCTGGAGACCGGAGGTCCACACTCGCCAGACACACACACACTTGCTCCTTGCATTCTGCGCACTCTACAAGCGTCTTTTTGTTTCATGTGTAACGACTTAGCTCTCGGTACACGGCATTTTTTTTAGGAGTGATTTCGTGGTTGCGACGGAAGTCGCGTGGAAATGTAAATGCGTGACCGCCGTGCTGCCATCTGCGACGACGGGTGGCGCGAACCAAAAGTTCGCAAAGCCAAAGGGAAACATTTTTGTATTAACAGTTTAATGAATTTTTAACAAGATGGAGAATATTTTTAAAAAAATTATTTGTCGAAAATCAGGTCCAAATCCCGGGTTTATTATTTTTCAAGTCTGTTTTATTTTTCGCTTTTTTATCGGAGCCGTTTTATTAAATAAGTTTAAAATTTCGCTCGGCTAATCGAATGAATCGATAGCCAACGTAGCTGCTTCGGTAACGAATTCTAGTGGCGGGTAAGGAAACTAGCCTGCGTGTGATTCGCCTCTATAAATGTAGTTGAAAAACACAATTCGCGTATTTTTTTTTATCACGCTAGGAATTATTTTAAAGAATTCTGCTTTAAATTGCGTGTCCAATTTTCGTATTTTAATTGTATTTACAACGCGAAAACACATGAGTTCGCTCGTTACAGAACTTGCAAGTCACACATCTCTGGCCAGTACTGAAAGTCTCACTCATATTTTTTTTTTTCACCTCATAAACGAGGGCCGAATGTTGAGCGAAAACGTGTAAGTTTTATCGTTTCGTTGTTAAAGAGTAAAAATCCCCAAATTTTTCAGACTTCCAACTCCATGTTTTTCCTCACGGTCCTGACCAAACTGTTACATTTCATCAACCAACGCTGACAGTCGATGTGTACGTGAAAAAAAAAGTACCTAATAATCGTACTGCAGTAAAATCGTAAAGGAATAAAATGTATTTTATTGTTTACAATGGTAATGCAAATGAGATTTTTAAGTGCCTCGGGATACGATCGGTTCTTCTTCTGTTCGTCTCGAGAGCAGGGAGAGGTTTATAGAGACATAAAGGGTCGTGCAGGGACGGGGGTTGTAAAGGCTGTCCCCACGGACAAGACCACACGTGGTAAGAGGCAAAGGGGCGTAACTGTACAGGCGAAATATGGCCGCTAAAAAAAAAGCTTTGCGGTTGAGGAATACC
The DNA here is from genome assembly GCF_032445375.1 of Bacillus rossius redtenbacheri. Classification (NCBI taxonomy): domain Eukaryota; kingdom Metazoa; phylum Arthropoda; class Insecta; order Phasmatodea; family Bacillidae; genus Bacillus; species Bacillus rossius. The sequence continues at coordinate 62,347,082 of NC_086336.1, forward strand.
AGCACCAAAAAATCAGTTTTAAATAGAAAGAAAACATAGACGTTTCTTAAACATAATAACTTAAATAAAAAGAAGTAATTTTACGAACATTCTTAGTTCAGAATTAATTATTACTGTATAATCTGTATAACTCTATAATATAATAATTTTTAAAATTTGAAACAAAAGATAAAGCAATTTAACATACTTAGTGGTTGTTCCGTATTGTGAAATAGATTATCTGAAACAGCAATGAAGAACCACAAAATTTTTAATAAATATAAATTAATAATAGTGTATATAAGAAAAAATGTATTTTATTTAAAAAAAAAGTGTGGTGTGCTTTTTAAGATATTATCGAAATGATAATCCTTCTACTCATATATGTCAATAAAATATTTATAACTATTGACACCATGCACCCCACGCTTTTTTTTAAATAAAATACATTTTTTCCTTATATACACTATTATTAATTTATATTTATTAAAAAATTACACTATTCTTAATTCAAATTTATTAAAATTTATTTTATACATTTTGGTTTGGTTTTATATATAAATCGTAATATTTTAGTTTTTTAAAACTATTATTTATTTTATACCTTTTAGTTTGGTTTATTTATAATTTAAATTGATACTTCTTTATCGACGTATGAAAGAAATTTTATAACAATGTAAAAAAAACTTGATAATTGTTACATCAATTTACTATTAAAGTAGATTTTGAATAAATAAAATGTGTGCGTGAAGTCTACCTGCGAGAGATGTGAAACTTATTACTTATTATTTATATGAGGCTGCAAATAAAGAAAAATACAAATGCAAGTATGCAAGCCCTAAATGATGCTATTGCGCAAGAATGCAAATGTGCGTGCAAGTGTACAAGTATGCAAGTGTGCAAGTATGCTCCCCTGCCGTCTCCTCCTCTACCGGTTCCCCCACCACGCACCTAACTACTCCCCTCATGCAATCGGAATTTTCGTAACGCTCGAAAACTGTAGCCCCATCAGCAAAGAAGTTTTACTTCAAAAAATCAAAACTGCCAACATTTACTTTCGAAAATTTAACGACTTTTAGGTTGTTAGTTTGCTTATAAATACCGCACCGGTTCACTGATTTACAAAGAAAACAAGATCCTAAGTTATGGGCTAGGGCTATGCACATTTCGCGAAAACATTTCGAGACTCACGGAAAGTTAAAACAACACTGTTGCATCGTCTGTGTTTCGCGATTGGCTGAGTTTTCTTTCAGGTACATACGTATCGATTGTGAAAACACCGATTACTAGAGACCTGAAAAATTCGCGGATTCATTTCGTGTTATGCTAAAATTCAAATAATTTTACCTAAGTGCTGCTTCTGCCATTGGTTCACTGTTAATCTGGAGGACTGAGGGCCAATTAGAGACCCTCACTCATAGAAGTGTCGAATCACAGGCCACCCAGTCGAGACGACTCACAAGTCAGCAGCCAATGAACAGTTGGCACTTGCCCGAGTGTGCAGAGGATATTGGAGTCTATCCTGAAGGTCAATGAATCCGCGAATTTTTCCGGTCTCTACCGATTACTACAATTCAGTTGTGGAAGCAAACGCGTCCTGAGTGGCTCGGTCAAATAAGGCAGTAAATCTCTCGCAGATAGGCTACCAATCACAAGGAAGAAACCGCTGGCGCGGGTATGCCTTGTTGCTGTCTAATAGGCGTTCATAATTTTTTTTCGCGAAAAATGCCTGCCCCTCGTTATAGCTAGGGCCATGCAGATTTTGCGAAAAAGATTTTGAGACTAGCATCGTCTGTGTTTCGTGATTGGTGCGAGTTTCTCCCAGATACATATCGATTGTAACAACAACAATCACAGTGATCCAGTGCGGAAGCAAACGCGTCTTAAATGGCTCAGCCAAATAAGGCAACGACTTCTCTCCCGGACGGACGCAAATCACAAGGAAGAAACCACAGGTGCGGGTATACCTTTGTTGCAGTCTAATAGGTGTGCAGATCTTTTCGCGAAAAATACCTACTCCTAGTTATAGCTAGAGACCGGAAAAATTCGCGGTTTCATTTCGCGAAAGGCTAGAATCCAAATGCGCTTAACCTTCTGTTGCTTCAGTGATTGGACTACACTTGGTCTGGAGGACTCAGCCAAAGAATAACCCTCACCGGAATAAGTATCGAATCACAAACTTTCCAGTCAGCAGGTTTCACGAGTCATTAGCCAATAAACAGGTGTAATTTTCCCTAAAACATAAAGGATCATGAAGTCTATCCTAGAGGTCACTGAAACCGCGAATAATTCCAGTCTCTAGTTATAGCTAGGGACATTTGTATTTCGCGATTTCATTTCATGTCAAGGTATTTCACAAAACACTGTAGCTTTTTCTAAGAGTCATGGCAAATTGTGAGGGTGCAGCAGTACGGTGACCACATTCTCATTGGCCCCGTCAAGAGCGGGACGACACCTCTCACCGACCTCAGCCAATAACCACAGGAGAATAGCTACAGTATTTTTTGAAATACCTTGACACGAAATGTATTCGCGAAAATTTCCTGCCCCTAGTTATAGCACTAAGTAGCGACTGCTGTGTCGGGAAGAAGCAGCAGGCGGCCGATGTGTTCGGGACGGTCGCTACAGTCGGCCGGACCGCTGGAGGGGGAAGCGGACCGAGGTCCGCGGCACGGGCTGTAATGACGGCCCGGCAGTGATAGTTCCGACACTTCCCATGCCGCATGCCGGTGTAATTGTTACCTCGGCCGCGGACTATGCAGATGGGCGGGCACAACACCGACACAAGCGGCGAGCGAGGACCAACCAGCGCGCCGACACGACCAGTAGAAGCGCGCGGAGATACATCGTTAGAGAGACCGGAACAATTCGCGGATTCCTTTCGAAACAATGTACTGATTTCAGCAGTAACTATTTAAATTTATTACATTGGTTTGATGAATATTAAAATCTTCTGCGCCGGCTTAGCTACTTACGTAACGAGCATAAGACCACTTACTTTCAGACCACTGAGTGAGTAATAAAGGTCCTTATTGATATAGTCTTGAACGCCAAGTTTATAACAATTTATATCTTTTATAAAATAATCATCACAATTTCAAATGAACGCACACTTTTTATTTTCTTCTGTTTATCCTCCTCTCCATTACATGTAATAACAACCGTTTTCTTTCCTTTCTACCAAATATATATCAGATGCCATAGAGCAAAATTGGTTTCTACATATCACAGTACTAATTATATACCATAAACATAATTACAATTTTGATGCTCATTAACCAAAACAATTAACGTAAAATACTTTGTATGAGTGTAACAGTACAACAGGCTGGAATCCAAACTCGTTTAGCTTAATGCTGCGTCAGTGATTGGACGGCAATGTACTTGAAGGAATCTGAGCCAATGGCAAACACTCAGAAAAAGAAGTATCTAATCATAAGAATTATGATGAAGAATCGCAGTAAACAGGTGTCCCGAGTCGGTATAGCCAATGACCAGGTGATGGTTGCCCGAGTACATATAGAATCGTGGAGTCTATCCTGGTGGTCATTGAAACCGCGAATTTTTCCAGTCCCTACGCATCGTGAATCACGGACTGTGGATTTTTCGTCACAGATATCAAGCGAAGCATTCTAGTCGACATGGTAAAAAAAAAAGAAAATTTCGATTGCTACTTATAGCACCAGTGGCATAAAATTTTTCGTATCTCAACGGGGAACCGAGTTATGATGAAAAAAAACAGAATTTAACCCTTTTTTTCAAGATGGCGGAAAATGAACAAGGTAATTTTGGTCGAATCCCCCCAATTCGTAATATCAAAAATTTAGCTTTCTCGGTTAATTTGCATTTCCAAATGTATATAATGACTGGACATGGGTCGCTTTCCCTAAACTGTGAACGCTCCAAAACTACCAACAGCTACGCAGCTTCGGTTCCCGTGCAACTATGCCTGTTCCCAAACAACCTAACAGCTACACGCCTTTTTTACTTTTACCGTCTGGGCTGCAGATATGTATGTACATATAAATAAAAATTGTAAATGTTCGTTCGTTCTATAGCTTAAATTTCAGAAAGTTATTCACTGTTTGTTTTGAAATTTAAAAAAAAAAAAAAAAACAGTTGCATTCGAATACGCGCGTGTTTTTATATACCTGTATCACACATGTGACAAGTAAAATTATAGCTTAATAAAAATAAAATTAATGAATGTGTATTCGTCTTCTGTTTTGTAAAGATTAAGATATAGATAGGTAGATCTAGACGTAGAGAGAGAGAGAGAGATATAGAGAGATAGAGCTAGGGAGATATATAGATGAGACATAGAAAGTTAGAGCGAGGGATATATAAAGTGAAATGAGAAATGTAAATATAGGAGATAGATTGAGATATAGATGGAAACAGATACATATAAAGATATATAGTTAAATAGAATTAAATGTAGGGATTTATATGTATAGATGTATATAGATAGAGATATATGTAGAGATGTTTATATATATATAAATATAGTGAAATTTTTAGAGGCACATAGGTATATAGAGAGATAGAGAGAGATGATTTGCATATGTGAACATACTTCCAACAAATTAAAAAAAAAATGGTTGTATGTAAAGTGTGTTTACGGACGATAGTTTAACGTGACAACGTCATAACAAAACATTGATGAAATGATTGCATTCTTTTATGAATAAAATTGAATCATATTTATTGAATTATCACTATTTTGTATGGATACAAAGGAGTGAAATGAAATCTACAATTTAATTGATAAATTTATTTTTATTTGCACTCATTAATTCAAATATGTTTATTACTTTAACGAAGAGATTATTTTAACTATAACTTTTATACGTTTGCTATTTAACTTCTTCCAATCTGTGTTATTCTGTTAAGGATAGGACGATGATAGGAAAAGTAGGAAACGAATGGGAGTGTTTCAAGTTGAATGTGCCGCGAAAATGTCAAATCGATGGTTGTTCCAATCGAGTGGAAGAGAGATAGATGCGGTGCAAGCGTACAATGAGCGTAACGGGACAATGTGCGTAACGGGACACTTTTTCGTGAGTGCAGCCGGCGTTCATCGATTTACTAGACGTTGTCACGTCTAAAATTTAAAGAGGCATAGAAACGCATGCCGAGCATTAGGTAGTGTGTGTATATATTTAAATTTTATACATCATCACTAAAACTAGTTAAGTTAGGCCCAGGTAAAACCTGCACAGACACAGGGAAAACCCTGGGCTCATTCGTTCAAGGTTTCAAACCATTCCAAGCATCAAGCGGGCAGGTTCGGTACAGGACTAGAAGGATGGCACAGAGTTCAGACCTTGCGTGTCCTGGGTTGGTACCAGCGACGCATGCGCCCCTGGCGGCGGGCGACAGCACTCGTTGTACCGCATGTCAGTCAGCACGTGTGCTTTTAACAGCTATGGACAGGAAGGCGGTGTTGAGCGCATATAAATAATACTTATTGAAATTTAAATCACTTTAAAACAATCGCGGACTCCACATTTTAAAGAAATATATTTGCAACTTTACTAACATCTTTACTTTTACAAAAAAAAAATACTGTAATTAAAATTACAAATTTTTTTGACGTGATAACGTCTTATAAATGGTTGAAGTCCGGCTGCATGCACGAAAAATTGTCACGTTCCACCTGAGCTGAGCGTGCAAGAACCTGCCAACCATACACCGTGCGAGAAAAACTTCTATAATATCAAACAGGTTAAGGCGGGATTTTTAACTAATTGTTCGTGATTATATTTAAACAAATTATTTAAATCAAATTTGCAAAAAACTGTAAATAATATTTGAAAATTAAAAAAGTGTGCAATTTTTCATCAACATTTTCTTATGACGTTATCGCGTAAAATTATCGTCCGTGAACCGACTTTATGGACAACCCCCCCCCCTTTTTTTTTTGTCTTTGCGACACGCGCCGGGACAGGTAAGGCGCTTCTCGCCGCAGACAGACGTGTGGATGGATGAACTGGACGGCTGACGAGGCGCACACACTCCTCCCAGCTCGCGGGGACGCACCACAACGCCGAAATGCCACAACGCCGAAATGCCAAATTGACCACAACGCCGACAGCTAGAAAACTGCTGTGTACCACAACGCCGAATTACCACAACGCCGAAATACACTAACGCCGAAAAATGACATTGCAGGACTGCCACAAAGGTTAGGTTAGGTTAGACTAGGTTAGGTTAGACTAGGTTAGGGTAGACTAGGTTAGGTTAGTATAGGTTAGGTTAGGATAGGTTAGGTTAGACTAGGTTAGGTTAGGCTAGGCTAGGATAGGCTAGGTTAAGTTAGGTTAGGTTATATGTATTACGCTAGGTTAGGTTAGGGTACGGTTATGTTTGATTGTGGTATTTCGGCGGATAACGTACATTTAAGAAACACACACAAATTCATTCAGTTGTTATTTCGGCGTTGTGGTACACAGCAGTTTTCTAGCTGTCGGCGTTGTGGTCAGTTTTGACATTCGGCGTTATGGTATTTCGGCGTTGTGGTCAATTTCGACATTCGGCGTTATGGTATCTCTGCGTTGTGGTAACGATCCCCAGCTCGCTGTGGGAGACGCGGCGGCAGCTCACGCGCTGCGAAGGTGAAGCCCAACGGGCGCAGGGAAGAACAACAACTGTAATGTATTGCCAGATACGGGGAGGGGCATGACGTCACGGCGTCCGGGGCTACGAACATCCGCCGCTGATATATATTACATTACTCTATAAATCTGCTCGTCGCGTCTCCTCCCACCAGCCGCCGGCCGGCGAGACAAAGAACGAGCTGCCCTTTGCTCGCGCTCTGCGACTACTACCCGCAGCGGAAACATCGGTCCCGATCCCCATGCTTCCGACGAACACCCCGGAGACCAGCTATGTGCCAACAACACAGGCGAGAGTGCGAGGAAATAACCTAGCGACAAAGAGGCGTGACTGCACAATGAATCGTTAAATTACGTCCCAGTTTCATTGGTACCTATATTATAACTAGAGACCGGAAAAATTCGCGGTTTCAATGACCTGCAGAATGAACTCCATAGTTCTACGTACACTCGGTCAAATGCCACACACTCATTGGCTGCTGTCTTGTGAGACGTTCCAGCGTAGCAAGCAGCCTGTTGTGATTCGATAAAGATTTGGTTTGGGTGTATCTCATTGGCCCAGAGTCATCCAGGTGAGTTGTCAGCCGATAGCAGAGGCAGCACTGAGGTATAATGATTTGTATTTTAGCCTATCGCGAAATGAATTCGCGAATTTTTCCGGTCTCTACTAATTACTGGTGCTTCCCAAGTCGCAGACGTGCAAGTGCTGCTGTGCAGGTATCTTGTTGTCATCACTGCACACTGCTGCGCGTCCCGGACATGTGTGAACTAACCAGGGCCGGCGCCAGGCCCATGCGGCACATGCGGCCGCATGTGGCGCCACGCGGGCAGTGGCGCCAACGGAGCTATCGAAAAAAAAAAATACAAAATTTTTTCAATTTATTTGAGCAAAATAGTTTTATAAATAAATAAACGCCATGAACATGATTATAATTTTATAAAAGATAGAGTGTTTCTGTTTGCTAATACAGCAATATGCGAGCATCGGTGGTGATGCGATGGCGATGACTCATGAGGTAGTGGCAGTGTTGCCAGGTCTACCACTCACCAAAACAGGAGATTGAACCGTGAAAAAACAGTAGAAAGAAGTAGATATCCTAAAACATATAGTTTTCCTTTACAATTAATTTAGTAAACCTATTTTTACACACATTTACTTTTGCATTTACACATTTAATTTTGCCCCAAAATAGACATTTTCCAACGGCAGAAAAACTCTAGGATCTTTATAATCAACTTTATCTACATCAATGGATCTTACAATTTCTGGTTCAACAGAGCACTCGAGGAGAGTTTTTAATACAGAAACTACACTCGGCCTCAAATTTTGAATTTGTGGTTGCTCACTCTGCATTTGCTTGTTCAGGATATTGAACATAGGCAAAACAAACTGAAGAAACTCAAGATACAATTTGTTGAAGGGTGATTTTAATTTTTGAAGAATGGCATCTGATGCTAATAACTTATCTTCAAAGGCAGCCTGGGTGAAAAAAAGTATGAGGGCATCATACTGCTCCAAAACCCGAGATACAACCAACTCAAGGGATAACCATCTTGTCTGACTTGGATGCAACAGCTTATGTGGCTTTACATTCACAAAACTTTGAAATTCTTTGAAGGATTCAATACGTTTAGAACTTGAATGAAAATAATTGAAAATATCACGGACCAAATCTTCCGGTTCCCTTGGAAGCTTCGCACAAGCATATGATGAACACAAATGGAATGAGTGGCAAATACACCTCATTATAAAAAGGTCGGGCATGTCGTTTTTCAAAAGAATAGATAATGAATGTACATATTTTACCCATCATTACACTAGCGTTATCAGCAGCGAAACCGATTAGGTTTTCTTTGTAAGGAATATTTTCCTTCTCAAATGACTGTACCAAGCTGTTATGCAAGTTAACAGCATTTTCTTCACTCACAGGAATGAGATCGTAAAATGCGTCAACTACAACCCCTTCTCCAGAATGCACTCGTACGACTACACATAAATGTTTGGTAGAACTTGTGTCAGTTGATTCATCAACAATCACCGAGAATTTATTTTCCCTCAATATATTGCAAAGTAATTCCTTACTTTCCTGCCCTAAAACATGTTTAACAATGGCAGTTGCTTTAGTTCGGCCACACTTGATTTTTTTTGCAATTTCAGAATCAGGGCAAACTGATCTAATAAGGGGTGTCAAGTGACTAATTATATTAAATGAAATGTTGTGTTCTGCTACAAATGCAGAAAGACGAATTTCAGCTTCTTTGACTTTATTACTTAAATTGGTTGCTTGAGATGCAAATGAAGTTAATGTTTTTTGACCAATAAGTTCCTTTCCACATTGCACATGTTTATCAGACTCTACATGTCTAATTAATGTACCTTTACCTCCAGAAGCAATGCTAATATCACAGTTAAATGACTTACAATATGCAAAACCGCATCCTTTCTTGCTAGACTGTAACCACCCCTTAAACAACTCTTCGTTTTCCCACTCACGTTTGTACTTCTGAGAATACTTCACCTTTTTACTCATAGCAAATAATTAATAATAAATTCAGCGTTATCAAAATCCATTCGTAATAAACAACGGCACACTTTGTCCGTGACACCACATCGTCCGAAATTATTACAGGCGACCGCGAGACAATAACAGTAACATAAACTGTTTCACTTCAAAGCACACAAATCTGATGACTGATAAACAGAGTACCGACAGGCGACAGTGACACGACACGATGACGACACTCAACAGACGGACGAGACGAGTCACGAGTGACGACAGCTCTATCTCAACCTATAAGGGCGCCTGGGGTGGGGAACTCCCGGAAAAAGATACGCTCATGCCACAGCCACACACCACTAACGAGGGGAAAGTCCCTTAGGTAACTATCAGAGATTCGATTTAAATGTATCTCGCAGTAAATCGATATATCGCAGTGTGACACTAAAATTTGAACTGTTGCAGGCTAGAAAACTCAAGAACATAAAAATATACACTTTTTAGTTAATATTCAAGCCGTTTTTGTTAATTTTAATAAAAAAATTGTTGAGGCAGGAAAAAGCAGTAGATTTGCTTGACTTTTCGCTTTTTAGCAGTAGAACAGTAGATTTTTTAAAAAGAAGGAGATCTACTGCAAAAACAGTAGACCTGGCAACACTGGGTAGTGGTGCGCGCCGCGCGGTGCTTCCCTGCTTTCCTGTCACAACGTGAAGCCCTCCCCACCCTCCTCCCGCTGCCCCCTCCCCGCCGTAAGTGCCTGCTCACTGCACCGCTCAGTCTCAGTGCTAGTGCTATCTGTCAACTCGACAAGTGCATGCACACGCCACTGTCCAGTTTTATATTATTATTGTGGTGGTATCATGGCGGACAAGAAGAAACCTACGGGTACTTTTTATAGAAAAAGAAAAAAGGACATGGAAAGAGAAAACGAAAAACAGGCGAAAGCAATGAGTAAATTTTTTGTTAGATCTGAAGTTGGCTCTTCCGTAGAGTCTGAGTCTCATAAGAACGACACCGCAGAACAACAAACAATGCAGGTAAGAGAGCAATTATTATATTTATCTGTACTTTTAAACTAAACGAAAAATTAAGTTTTCTCCATCTTACAAATGTTCTCAACTTTTGTTGTGCATTTTCTATGGGATGATTTAGTATCCAACATGTGTTACACGTGTTTCAGGATTCTGATTCCGAGGAAACTTTGGTTATTCCATTACCCAAATCATCTAGACCAACTGTTCAAATTGAATCTGAGAACATCGAACAACATCCACTGCAGGTAAATTTGAATATATTTTAGGTGCTTTTTGTTCAATTGTTTCTATATTTGGTAAGTAGCCGATCATGAAATCGTAGCTTATAGCACACCATTAAGGGAGGATGAACAAAAATTATTTTTTCAAAATTCGTTTTTAACTTTATTATTAATGTTAATCCAAATCAAAAAACGATGTAAAAAAAATCACAACAATTTTTATATTATTACACATACTTAAAGTGCTGATTTTGACCCTCTCGGTTTCCGACTAGACTTCTAACAAACATTTACAAACAGCTGTTTTAATAGAGTGGCGGGGGGTTTTGTTTTGTTATTGTGTAGCGCGGGCGAGATGACTGACTTCCCTCCCTGATCGCGAGCAAAGCCTAAAATTGATCCTAACCATATACTTTTTTTTTATTTGTAGTTTTACAAGTTACGAATTACGTGCGTTCCGGCACTCTTGGGAGGTAAGGGAACGCCGTTATGTTGCGTTCCCACTGAAATTAACCACTGTGTTGATGTGTTTTCAGGATTTTCATCTCAAGGAAAACAGGAACGATCTTGACGACTGTGGAGAATGGCCGGCTAAAATCACCGATGACATCCGTCAAGTTCTCGTCGAGAAAGGCCCTGTGCAGGTTAAACATTTTAAATTTCCTGTTGACCATAAATCTGGCAGACGCTTCACAGTTGTCAATTATAAACAAAAATTGTCAAATGGAGAAGAAATCGACAGAGAATGGCTCGTGTACTCAAAATCGAAAAATTCAGTATTTTGTTTCTTTTGTAAACTCTTCAGTAATGAAGTTATATCTGTTTCTGGAACAGAGGGTTACTCTGATTGGCAAAACATGTCAACATTCTTACGCCAACACGAAAAGTCACCTCATCATATAACAGCTGCCATTTCTTATCGAGAACTTTCCCAGAGATTGAAGTCAGGGAAAACCATTGACGACGAAAACCAACGCATCATAAAATCAGAAACAGAGCATTGGTATGAAGTTTTGAAGCGACTTCTTACTATAGTGCAGTTCCTTGGAGCTCAAGGATTAGCTTTTCGTGGCACTAATGATAAGATTTTCCAAGAAAATAACGGAAACTTTTTGAAACTAGTGGAGCACATTTCCAGATTTGACGCTGTTCTCTCTGAACATCTTCGCAGGATAACTTCGAAAGAAACTCATGTACACTATTTAAGCAAAGAGATACAAAATGAGTTCATAGATGTACTTGCTCGTAAAGTTAATGAATTCATCTTAAGTGAATTGCATAAAGCTACCTACTATTCCATCATTCTTGACTGTACACCTGACGTTAGCCACCAAGAACAGATGACTCTAGTAGTCAGATTTGTTCACGCTATACCAGGAGAAAACGCAATAATCAAAGAATACTTCCTTGGGTTTCTGCAAGCGTTTAATACATCTGGAGAAGGACTAACAGCTCTTTTGTTGGATGAGTTGTCAAAAAGAGGAATAGCTTTAAACAACATGCGAGGCCAGGGGTATGATAACGGGTCTAACATGAAGGGAAAACATGTTGGGGTTCAAAAAAGGATCCTAGACCTCAAACCAAGAGCCTTCTTTGTCCCTTGTGGAAGTCACTCACTAAACCTAGTAGTAAACGACGCTGCTCTTTCCTGTACTGAAGCCGTGAACTTTTTCAGTAACGTTCAAGAGATTTATAACTATTTTTCGGCATCCATCCATAGATGGGACATATTGAAACATCACGTAACAAATTTAACAGTAAAACCTTTAAGTGAAACCCGATGGGAAAGTAGGATTGACGCTCTTGAACCTCTGCGCTACCATATTGATGAAATATACGACGCTGTTTACGCAGCCTCTACTGATGCCAAGATTGATGTTTTTGGAAAAAATACAGCCACTGGTATTGCCAAAAAAATAACAGATTTTCGGTTCCTTTGTTGCTTGATCACATGGTATGAGGTTTTGTTCAAAATAAATTTGGTAAGCAAAACCCTTCAGGCAAAATAAGTCAACCTGCAGAGTGCCATGACCCTAATTGAAAGCGTAAAGTCGTTTTTGATCAAAATGAGAACAGAAAATGGATTTAATAATGTTGTTACAGACGCAAAGGAGTTGGCTGATAAACTCGGAATCAGCTCTGAGTTTCCTAATGAAACGGTAGTAAGGGCAAGAAAGGTTAAACGTCAATTTTTGTATGAAGGTGTCGACGAACCAATTAAGACAGAGACAGGAAAAGATTCTTTCAAAATAAATTTCTTTTTTGTGATTCTCGATACAGCCATCAGTTCATTGTCCGAGAGATTTGATCTTATGCACAACCATAGCCAACATTTCCAATTTCTTTATGACTTGAAAAAATTAGAAAATGGTGAAGAAAAAACTATCAAAGGAAATTGTCAACGTTTGAGCGAAGTACTGACAGCAGGTGATGAAAGAGACATTAACGCAGAAGATCTTTTTAAGGAAATATCAATATTAATTCCAATGTTGTCACAAGAAGAGAGCTCCCCTCACACAACACTGAGCTATCTCACAACAAACAGATTAATAGACATATTTCCAAATGTTTTCATCGCGTTGAGGATTCTACTAACATTACCAATATCAGTGGCCAGTGGAGAAAGGAGCTTCTCAAAACTAAAAAGAATAAAAAACTACCTTCGATCTAGCATTTCACAAGAACGGCTTAGTGGTCTTGCCACATTGGCCATTGAAAATGAAATATTGAACACAATAGATACAGATACGATTTTAAAGGATTTTGCAAAAGCTAAATCAAGAAAGAAAGGTTTTCTGAAGTAGAACACTACTAATGAACGAGTGTAGTTAGGAAGTTATGAGTATGTTGATGATGATGACCTTATTAATTGTTTTGTTATTGACTGTTCAAGAAACTGTAAATAAAATAAGATAGTTGTATCATAAATTTTTAGTCTTTATTTCCTTTGTTTTTATTACTACAGTAGGCTAGTGTGTATAAGTATATATATATGTGCGTTTGCACCAATATATGAAGTCACTAATGTGTGTATATATATATATATATATATATATATATATATATATATATATTGGCGCCAAATCCAGATCTCGCATGTGCCGAAAAAACTCCTTACGCCGGCCCTGGAACTAACGTAAACCAGCTCTCCTGTCGCTGACTTAAGGGGGTCGTTACCACAACGACGAACGTACAATAACGCCAAATGCCAAATTGACCGCAACGCCAACAGCTAGAAAACTACTGTGTACCACAACGCCGAAATACAGTAACGCCGAAAAATGTTGCTGCCTGGGGGGGGGGGGGGGGGGGGGGGCACAGGAGCAAAATGAAAAAAACGGAATGAATTTGTGTGTGTTTCTTAAATGTATCTTAACGCCGAAATACCATAACCTAGCCTAACCTAGCCTAACCTAACCTAACCTTACCTAACCTTTGTGGCAGTCCTGCAATGACATTTTTCGGCGTTATGGTTTTCGGCGTTATTGTACGTTCGGCGTTGTGGTAACTCGGCGTTTTGGTGTGTCCCTGACTTCTTAAGGCAGTGCAGACTGCCGATAACGTTACGTCATCGCCAGGTCACTTCGTTACGATACCCAGTCCGTCTCTCGCGCGGCACAGAGTAGCTCGCGGGACAGCACCGGGTGCGAGTGTCGCCACGTGTAATGAAACCAGCGTATAACAAAACCTGCAGTTTTCGCAATCAATTAAGGCGTCCCGAGTGGCCAACAACTCGGGGTGGTTGGGAATTCCTTGCTGTAACTTCACCTCCTGCCTCTTACCCTCGTTTGCCACGAACCCTCCCCTGAAGAACACCCTTCATGCTCTGAACACCCGCTCCCAGCATCCGGGGTGGCGACAACTGATTCCGACTTCGAGTTTAATGTTTCGTTGTAAAAAAAAAAAAAAAAAAAGGTAATTATAAGCGTGGAAGGCCGAATAAAAAAGGTTTTTGCTATAGGCTACATGGAACAATTTTTTTCTCCATATTTCGTTATTACATTAATATTATTAGACTATAGTTGATTCGTGTTAAAAATAAGATAACTCAGGACCGTAAATTTTCGAAGTTAAACACCTTAAAATTCACGAATATCCATATAAAATATGTACACAACCAGCAATTAATTCTCGTCAATTTTAAGATGAAAATCTAATAGTGTAGAGCATGGGCATAGAACCCCCCCCCCCCCCCGGAGGTAGAGAAGGGAAATGGTGGCCTTCACTGTGCCGGGGGAGGAGGGGGGGGGGGCTCTAGCGTTTTCGAAACTGTGACTTGTGAAACGGATTTGATTGTGGATAACTTTCCGTGTATTTCAAAAGTTTTCTGCTTATCGCACGCATGTACGTAGGCCGAGACATGGGCAGTAGGCCTGCGCAAAGTACGAGCACCCTGTCCAGAGTCTGTTAAGGCGGGTCGTTAACACAACGCCGAAATACCATAACGCCGAATGTCAAAATTGACCACAACGCCGACAGCTAGAAAACTGCTGTGTACCACAACGCCGAAATAACAACAGAATGAATTTGTGTGTGTTTCTTAAATGTACCGTAACGCCGAAATACCACAATCAAACCTAACCTTACCTAACCTAACGTAATATAACCTAACCTAACTTAACCTAGCCTATACTAGCCTAGCCTAACCTAACCTAGTCTAACCTAACCTAGTCTAACCTAACCTAACCTTTGTGGCAGTCCTGCAATGACATTTTCCGGCGTTGGTGTATTTCTGCGTTGTGGTAAATCGGCGTTGTGGTACACAGCAGTTTTCTAGCTGTCGGCGTTGTGGTCAATTTGGCATTTCGGCGTTGTGGTATTTCGGCGTTGTAGTGCGTCCCCGGTTAAAGGCCAGTCGGACCGGCCTCGCGGACCCTGGAAGTAGTGCGCCCTCGGCGTAGAGAGTCCGCCCACTGGGGCTGACCCGAGGCACCCGGGGGTCGCCGAATACCGGCGATGTTGTGGAGTCATCGGCCGGCCATTAATCTCGGGCGCTGAGTGGGGCGGTTCCTAGGGGCCACTCAGACCCCGCGGCCGTCTGACCAGCCTCGGCCGACTCTGGGCGCCGGGCCTTAAGTCGCCGCTGGTGCAATCCCCGTCACGTCTTTTGAAAGACTTGTGCAATGGGAGTGCATGGCTTGATGTAAGCTTTTGGACATGCGCCATTGCTAAGCACATGTATGTCCGTATTTGTGGTTTTTTTTTTTTACGTTCTCTTAGTCCATTTTTCTTTGTTTTTCTTTGCTTGTTTACCATATTTCTGTTATGGAATATCATGTGGTGTTTATATTCTGTTCACATCAGCAATTTTTTTGCTTAATCTGTGTTTTTGTCTTTTTTTTTTTTTTTTTTTGTAGTTTTCTTCTACAGACATACGCGTGCTTAGCAACGGCGTATGTCCGAAAGATTACATCAAGTTCGTCCCGTCCTGCAGCACTCGCATCACGAAATGAACCTCCCGCGACCTGTCTCGCGGATTTTTCACCCTCCCTGAGCCTGGCCGGAGAGAAATGAAGAGAAAAGTTAGTTCAAGAGGTCGCAGCTCACCGCATGCCTTCGGGAAAAAAGGGCGGGTTACAAAGTTGTTATCTCTCCTGTAGCAGCTCGTCGAGAGATGCCAAAGGAGAAATGGGTTAGGTTAACTTGCGATCAAACGTAAACCATTCGGTGAAATACAATTTTTTTTTATTAGAACAAGATTTACAGATGACACAAATGAACGTATTGTTCATCCGTTAAGAGTGCAGAAGTGTTAAATCATCACACTTTCGTAAATATTTTTATGGACACGCGCCAATCCTGTTTTTTTTCACTGTATGTTAATATGAGAAACCGCAAGCACGGAAAAAAATTAAAGATGGATGTACAAACACACAGAAGAGGCGAGGGGGGGGGGGGGGGGGGGGGAAAGGCAAAATCAAACGATGTCAAATGTTACACGAATAGACAGCACAGACAATTCCGTGGAAGAAGCTGCTCAGAACAAAACAATAGATATCACGGCACAGACGAGGACAGTGGCGGACTCACGACGACGAGACAATAGTAACAAGAATAGAAAAAAAAATTGGTTGTCTGTAAAGTCGGTTTACGGACGATAGTTTAACTTGACAACGTCATAACAAAACATTGATGAAATGATTGCATACTTTATGAATATAATTGAATCATTTTTATTTTAAAAATAAAATAATAAATACTTGAAAATATAATAGTAATCAGATTTTTAAAATGCAAATTTTATTGCTGAAATTGTTGTTGTAATAAGCAATGAAAACCACATTAACTTTTCACTTCACTTTATAAACAGTCGAGTGGAAGAGAGATGCGGAGCATGCGTACAATGAGCGTAACGGGACACGGCGTAACGGGACACTTCGTAACGGAACAATGTGCGTAACGGGACACTTTTTCGTGCGTGCAGCCGGCGTTCATCGATTTATTAGACGTTGTCACGTAAAAAAAACAAGACAAGCAACGACCTTTGACAAAACAGATGAACCCAGTGATGACACAACCCAGATGATCTGGACAACACAACGACAACACACAGCGAGCGATGCACGGGGGAACCCGACGATGGAACTGATATGATGTTCTGGACAACACAAAAAACGACGGCACAGACTAACGCAGTATAGGATTCCTAAAACGAAAACATTGCTGCGCTTCGCGGAAAATAATATATGTTCCCGTCATCTGGCACAGACTGTGAAGGAAACGTTAAAAAGAACGTTTTATTGCAAAGGCTGCCTTAATTCTCACCCCCCCCCCCCCATTTTTTAAAGACGCGCAAATTAATAATTGGCGAGGCCGTGGTTAAGTACGAGGGTCATTCAAATATAAACCAGAACATTTTCATACAGATTAATCAGTTATTTAAGAAAAGACAAAGGAAATGCCCTATTTTACTTCATAGTTTCCTTTAACATAAATACATTTTCTCCATCGTATGGGAAGCTTTGATCCCTTCATGAAAAAAATAGAATATGGGAATCCCATTAGCCAGTTGCGCACGTATAGTACGACCACAGCGTCGTCTTGAAATCTTTCCCCTCCTGATGCCTCACTTCAGCGGACCAAACATGTGGTATGTAGTCACGTGGCCAGTACATTGTCTTCATTGACGCTGGGTCGCCGGACGCCGTTTATGACTTTTGTATTTTCCACTCTTTATCACGACCATTTCGAAACTTGTAGGCCCAGTCGAACACTTGGGTTTTGCTCGGAGCATGCAGCATCGCCGAACTATGCTTGGAGAGTCTTCATAATTTCTCTCGATTCCACACCGTTGGCGAAGGGACGAATATCAACGCGTCACGTAAAAGATCCTGGTGCTGTCACAGCGACACCGACATGACGGGACGTGAATGTGAGGGCCTTGTGCTTGCCTGTCCCCCCCCCCCTCCCCTTTTTCATTTTCACGCCACCGATTCCCTGCTCACGTCACTACTTGAGTCAACTGAACGATCTTCCTGTTTATATTTCGAACGACCCTCGTACAAAGAAAACAAAACCTGTTTTGATTGCCTAATTCGTGCCGTATTCAAATCCTATCACTCTGCAGTGTAGTTTATTTAACTTGCAGTCTATAGTCCTGTGCTCACTCGAGGAAGAGCGGATCTGTTCCTCGGTTGTCTCGCCTTGAGTTCCAGGCTGCGACAGGATTACAATGGCCAGATGTATGTCGGAGGCCAACACTTTTAGTGGAATATGCCGTGAAATGGTTAGGTGTGTTTATTAATTAGTTGCGTGCCTTAGGTTTAATGTTTAGGTTAAGTAAATGCAGCCTGGGTTAAGGATTTTTTCTTTTAACGATGAACTTTTTTCTTTCATCCCTTCGTTCTTTCGAACCGAACACAAGCTGCGCGGGGAAGGATAAAAAAAAACACTGCCAAGATTAGTTTTGAACTAGAAACGTTTTTAATGGGCTCGCACATCGTCATTCTTCAACGCGATGGAAAACTTTTTATTTTTAAAAGGTTTATTTTTACGGCTCTTCCTTCGGGTGAATTCACTTACGAAACTTTTATTTTAATTTCTCGCGACGTCTCGCCCTCGGCAGGAAGCCCACCCCTCAGACTGCCTGGGGGGGGGGGGGGGGGGAGTCTTTGTCGCACGCGGGGAGCTGAGTTACTGCCATAGAGTCGCTGTGTAACTTGGGAATGACGTCAGAAGCACCTGTTGCAGTGGCGCTGAGTGCATTATTATAGTATAGTAAGTTTCAATTAATTTTTTTTACACTTTGACTACACTTATCTAGATTAAAAATGAATATTTGGTCACTCACAAAAGCAAGCTTGCACTAACGGAAAGATTTTAAAAAACTGTGTCAATTGACAAGTAAATAAATAAAAATAACTTAAGAAACCTTACATAAGTATTGTAAATTTTTATGTTGAAAAATTGGTTGTCTGTAAAGTCGGTTTACGGTCGATAGTTTAACGTGACGTCATAACAAAACATTGATGAAATTATTGCATACTTTTATGAATAAAATTGAATCATTTTTATTGAATTATCACTATTTTGTATGGATAAAAAGAAGGAGTGAAATGAAATCTACAATTTAATTGATAAATTTACTTTTATTTGCACTCATTAATTAAAATAAGTTTATTACTTTAACGAAGAGATTATTTTAACTATAACTTTTATACGTGTTTGCTATTTAACTTCTTCCAATCTGTGTTATTCTGTTAAGGATAGGACGATGATAGGAAACGAAGGAAACGAATGGGAGTGTTTCAAGTTTCATGTGCCTCGAAAAAGTCAAATCGATGGTTGTTCCAATCGAGTGGAAGAGAGATAGATGCAGCACAAGCGTACAATGAGCGTAACGGGACAAAACGTAACGGGACAATGTGTGTAACAGGCAGTGGCGTAGCCAGGATTTGTGTATGGGATTGGATTTTAAGGTGTAAAATAGTGCTATTTTAGCAGTTTTCGGTTCTTAAATTTAAATATTGAAATGGTAAAAATTTTATTAATTTTAATATGAAATTTGTTTGAGTGTTGAATAAGAAATTAATTAAAGATTTTGTGCTAAGGGGGGGGGGGGGTTAAACCCCTAAACCCCCCCCCCCATCCCTGGCTACGCCCCTGGTAACGGGACAA
This sequence comes from Bacillus rossius redtenbacheri, assembly GCF_032445375.1. Taxonomy (NCBI): domain Eukaryota; kingdom Metazoa; phylum Arthropoda; class Insecta; order Phasmatodea; family Bacillidae; genus Bacillus; species Bacillus rossius. Next base: position 62,366,548 of record NC_086336.1, read on the forward strand.
TGAGTCATCCTTTTTCGTGCATGCAGCCGGCGTTCATCGATTTATTAGACGTTGTCACGTCCAAAAAAATTTTTTTAACAGTTTTTACATTAACGTCATATTTTGCTGTTGCGTCGCTCTGATTTGATTCCAAGGGTAATAATTGGGACCACGCATTCGGCTACTGCCGCAGATCACGCGCGACACTCTACCCAGGCATGCCCTCCAAGGTGCAAAACGCTGAAGGGTTGCTCTCTCTGCCCCCCTCTCTCTTTCTCTCCCCTGTGATTGGTGCGTGACGTGGAAGTCGTGCGCGATTCGCTTCCGGCTGGAGACGTCACCTGCGTGCCCTCTTTGATTCGGGAAGCCTACGATTCACTCGTCCTTCTGGACATACCCGAATACTCACGTTGGCAAACCTTCTTTCAACAGACGAGAGAGCCAAACGCCCGATCATGCATCTTCGTTGTTTTTTTTTTTTTGTTCATTGTAATAAATAAATATACAACTCATGATAACCTTCTTATATCTGTGATGATAACTAATGGTCAGTTAGGTAAGGTTAGCTACATTATAAATACTTTAAAACATTGTGGACGGTTGATTTTGGTTAGGATAGCTACATCAAAGATACTGTGAAATCATGTAAACGGTTTCCCCCAAATAAATACACCTGTTGTGGTACGGGGGGAAAAAAAAAGCGAGCATGAACTTCGGGGAACTTTTCGGGTTTGGCTCTCTCTCGTCTGTGAAAAGAAGGCTTGCCAACGTGAGTATTCGGGTATGTCCAGAAAGACGAGTGAATCGTAGGCTTCCCCTTTGATTCGCCGAACGCAGTTTAGTTCCACAAGTGTCTTGTCGTGTGGTGTGTCTTGTGGTGGCGTGTCGCGGTAGCAGCTGCCTTTCCTCGGCCAGTTCACCACGGGCCTTGCAGTCGACGTGTTTGAAAGCTGCAACCAGGTAAGTGGGGGGAAAAGTAAATACGTATTATTTTTGAGATCTAGTTTCTAGCAGTAGCCATGGAAAACCTTTATGAAAAAAAAAAAAATGTTGGGTGTGTAGTGTGGATTTGAACGTCGTCGTTTACAGTTGGACACGCATCAATGATCCTCACTTCCGTCAAATACTTTTCCATTTTCAGAAGGCTTAGTGGTGAGCATTTATATTGTTCAAGTATATTACACTGAAGATCATGAAAGTTAAGACGTAGGTAATAGAATATTTTCAAAAATAAGTTAAAAAAAAAAAAACGTTCATTTGAAGCAGCTAAACAAATAAACAAACGAACTTTAAAAAAAAAAGGTTTGAGATAGTAAGGGTTGCCCGGTTATAGATATCTTGCTAAAATTTTTGGAGTTTTGTTTCATAAGTCTGTCGTGAATCAAAGAGCTCGGTAAGGTTTTGACGGACGAACGGACGGACGGACGTTAGAACTTTCCGGGCCATCTGATTGGATGCTGGAGGGGTTCGATTCTGAAATGTGCTGGTCTCGTCTTGTCGGTGTTATATATATATATATATATATACAATCTTGGTGCTATTACGACCCCCGCCTATTCGTCGTAACCTCCGAGCACTGCAGACTACTAGGTGGTACCACTAGTGTGTTGAATGCTTGGAAATAAAAGTTTTTCTTTCCTGATACACAAGATGGCGGACTCGCGCGTGCGAATGTTCGCGTTTCCGGACATCGGAAAACTCGACAAAAAATATTGCTGAGTGAAATGAAAACATTTTGTTTGATTAAATAATTTTAAAACGAAGTAAACACAACTTCGATAATTCGTGATTCGTGATCAAATTAGCTTCATTATATTTATGGGGTAACGTCTTAAAGTTGTAGGTTTCGTGTGCACCTGTTGCGCAACGATGAAAGTGCACGGTGCCAATGAACGGAACATGAAAGGCCGAGACGTGTTTAAAATCCTGTCATTGCATTTTATATTTTAATCTTGCATATACTTCGTTATAGTATTATATAGACTTTACCTTATGCAAAAATGTTAATATTAAGTTTATTTGTTTCTCTGATTGCTCTAATAACGTTTAATACTTATTTATGCCCATTAGTTCTGTTAGTTCCTATTATTATACATACAAACATTTAAAAAAATTGATTAAAATAAAAAATGGGTTGTCTGTAAAGTCGGTTTACGAACGATGGCTTAACGTGACAACGTCATAACAAAACATTGATGAAATGATTTCATACTTTTATGAATAAAATTGAATCATTTTTATGTTAATAATAAAAGAAATATTGGTTGGCTGTAAATGCGGTTTACGGACGATAGTTTAAAGTGACAACGTCATAGCAAAACATTGATGAAATGCTTGCATACTTTTATGAATAAAATTTAATCATTTTTATTGAATTATCACTATTTTGTATGGATACGAAGCAGGAGTGAAATTAAATCTACAATTTAATTGATAAATTTACTTTTATTTGCGTTCATTAATTCAAATATGTTTATTGCTTTAACGAAGAGATTATTTTAACTATAACTTTGATACATTTTTGCTATTTAACTTCAAGATCGTCGAGAATGTTTTACGCTTTTTCGCAATTACACATTTAACGACGAAGTTTGTTCGTCGTGAAATTAAACGTAGAATTTAATAAAAATGCCCTTGCAGGTAATAAAATAAGTATTATTAAGTTTAAGAAAGAATTTCGGCTTTAACCTCCAACCCAGACGCTCGTGGTGCGCTGGGGCCGAGATTAAAATTCGTCGAGAATTTTTTACTTTTTTATGTCTTCCAGTGCTCAAAATGATATGCAATTGTGGCCCCGGGCATGAAATTTCATTTATAACTCATTAATAATAACGACCCTCGCGATAAACAAAGGAAAATATGTATTAACGAGTGCCTGGTTGCCGCGGCAGTTGATAGATATCGCGATTCGTTCGGTTCACGTCCGTCACCGTAAATGGCAGCACCATAGGGGAATAATATTATTTCGTTTTTATAATACGATTTTATAACAAATACGCATCCCAAATAGACGAAACTTATTTATAATGTGTTACAATATTTTTTAAAACATTGTGCAAAAGATCCCGGGTGTAATTTGAATTATTATGTGTACCTAACTGTAATAGGTACACCATAGTTCGTACAAAAACGTATTTGAAAATTCAACATTACTTTTAAATAACCGTACCGATTGTGCTGAAAATCGGTGGACGATCGTTAAATTACATAATACTAATAATTCAAACGACGAAAACATGATTGAAAAGTCAAATCGATGTTTGTTCCAATCGAGTGAAAGAGAGATGCGGCGCAAGCGTACAATGAGCGTAAAGGGACACATCGTAGTGGGACAATGTGCGTTACGGGACACTTTTTCGTGCGTGCAGCCGGCGTTCATCGATTTATTAGATATTGTCACGGCAAAAATAATTTAAATGTAAATATATATAAGTAGGTATATAAAAGTCAACATTTAATATTTAAAGGAAAAGTACAACTACGTAAATTACTACAGTATACAAAACCTTACTTAAATATGACAGAAATCTCTTCATCAGTTAAATTATTCAGCCAACGATTGGCTATTTTTATTTGAAAATATTTTTATTTTTTTTTCAGGATAATTTACTACATCTTTAGGGCCCGTCGTCACTGGATGTCCTTAATTGCAGTAAAAATTCCTTGACTTCGCTGACTTCGCTCCGTGGGCAAAAAAAACGATTGAACCGAAATAAATTTAAATGACGTACCAATCTTTGACTGGATAATTTAACTACTAATAAGATTTCTCTGTTATTTAAGAAGGATATTTTTCTTTTCTCTGGAATATTTGTACATGTATTTTTCTTTTAAAAGTAATTTGAAGATGTATATATTGTTGAATCAATGCAATATTTTATCTTTCTATGAAATTTTGCATTTAAAATAACTCAAGTTACTTTTTTTTTTTTTTCAATTTTCGGTTTCGTTTTATAATATGAATAGTAAAGTTAAAATACCGCATGTAGTATTAAGAGACTATGGTAGCACTCACACACAAGTTTGCTCTTGTGAAAGGAAATATGTGAAATTTAACGCCAAATTATTTAATTTGATGCCGAGTGGGATGAATATACGAAAATTGTGTTTTCAACTACATTTCATGACGTGAATCACACGTAGTTTTCGCACCCGCACCTATGATTAGCTGCCGAAGCAACTACGTGTGTGTATGTATGTATATGAGTATATATATAATTGCCTCTGATAAAGGCGAAAAAGACTTGAAAATACACTACGTACCGGTTTTGGACCTGATTTTCAAAAATGAATTTCATTAAAATACTGCCCATCTTTTTAAAATTCATTAAACAGTTAATACTATACAATTTCCCTTTGGCTTTGTGAACTTTGGTTCGCGATATCCTCATTAGATGGCAGCGCCGTGGTCACACATTTCCGTTCCATACGACTTCCGTTCCACATACGACTTCTGTTCCATTCACGAAATCATCCCCACCAAAAGCCGTTTTACACATCATAAAACACGAATTAATTAATAGTAATTATTTAGATTTCGTAAATGGTCAACTTAGACTTAATGACGTGTGATTTAATTTTTTTTAAATTTGCATTATGTTACGGAAAATTATTTAAAGAAACACTCCATTACCGCCTACTGATCTGCCCCACTTCTCAGAACTCTCACAGATTCGACACACCGCTGGTCCGAGTGGCAATATGCGTTTGGATCCCTCTAGATGATTTTTAAACTGGTCCAACTGATCAGACATCGACTTGCTTTATGGCCTTCCAGAGACTTCTTCTTTGCGACGTCAATGTAACATCAGGGATGGCGTCGCACCTGCCCCAAATGTCAGTCACAACGGGAGGCAGTATAAGTTTTTGAATCTTCCAGAAGGCACATCGGATGGTCCGTTTGATCAGACATTGACTTGCTTTAACGCCTGCCAGAAGCTTCTTCCTTGCGATGTCAATGTAACATCAGTGATGGCGTCGCACCTGCCTCAAATGTAAGTCACAACGGGAAGCGGTATAGGTTTTTGAATCTTCCAGAAGGCACATCGGATGGTCCGTTTGATCAGACATTGACCTGCTTTAACGCCTGCGCCAGAAGCTTCTTCCTTGCGATGTCAATGCAACATCAGGAATCGCGTCGCACCTGCCCCAAATGTAGGTCACAACGGGAAGCGGTATAGATTTTTGAATCTTCCAGAAGGCACATCGGATGGTCCGTTTGATCAGACATTGACTTGCTTTAACGCCTGCCAGAGGCTTCTTCCTTGCGATGTCAATGTAACATCAGTGTTGGCGTCGCACCTGCCCCAAATTTCAGTCACAACGGGAAGCGGTATAGGTTTTTGAATCTTCCAGAAGGCGGCAAATCGGATGGTCCGTTTGATCAGACATTGACCTGCTTTAACGCCTGCCAGAAGCTTCTTCCTTGCGATGTCAATGTAACATCAGGGATGGCGTCGCACTTGCCCCAAATGTAGGTCACAACGGGTGGCGGTATATAGGTTTTTGAATCTTCCAGAAGGTACATCGGATGGTCCGTTTGATCAGACATTGACTTGCTTCAAAGCCTGCCAGAAGCTTCGTGACGCGAGGATGGCCCACCACCTGCCCGGCTGCGTGCGCGCGTGCCGAACGTCTCGCAGACAGGTGCGCCGTGTCATTAGGGCGGTTGGCTAACCAGTTGCTAAGTGTGGCGGGCGGCGGTGCGCTAATTGCGAGCCGCGGTAATGGCGCGCTGCCGTGTCGACCACGCCCAGCCGTCGACGAGGATCTCTCGCCGCGCCTGGCAAGCACGCTGTTCCGCCGCGCTGCAGTTCGTCAAGTGGGGAGGAAGCCTGCAGGTCGTCAAGTGGGGCAGAAGCCTGCAGGTCGTCAAGTGGGGCGGAAGCCTGCAGGTCGTCAAATGGGGCGGAAGGAAGCCTGCATGTCGTCAAGTGGGGCGGAAGCCTGAAGGTAGTCAATTGGGGTAGAAGCCTGCAGGTCGTCAAGTGGGGCAGAAGCCTACAGGTCGTCAAGTGGGGCAGAAGCCTGCATGTCGTCAAGTGGGGCGGAAGCCTGCAGGTCGTCAAGTGGGGCGGAAGGAAGCCTGCAGGTCGTCAAGTGGGGCGGAAGGAAGCCTGCAGGTCGTCAAGTGGGGCGGAAGGAAGCCTGCAGGTCGTCAAGTGGGGCAGAAGCCTACAGGTCGTCAAGTGGGGCAGAAGCCTGCAGGTTGTCAAGTGGGGCAGAAGCCTGCAGGGCGTCAAGTGGGACGCTAGCCTGCAGGTAGTCAAGTGGGGCGCTAGCCTGCAGGTCGTCAAGTGGGGCGGAAACCTGCAGGTCGTCAAGTGGGGCAGAAGCCTGCAGGTCGTCAAGTGGGGCAGAAGCCTGCAGGTAGTCAATTGGGGCAGAAGCCTGCAGGTCGTCACGTGGGGCAAAAGCCTGCAGTTCGTCAAGTGGGGCGGAAGCATGCAGGTCGTCAAGTGGGGCGGAAGCCTGCAGGTCTTCAAGTGGGGCGGAAGCCTGCAGGTCGTCAAGTGGGGCAGAAGCCTGCAGGTCGTCAAGTGGGGCAGAAGCCTGCAGGTCGTCAAGTGGGGCAGATGCCTGCAGGTAGTCAATTGGGGCAGAAGCCTGCAGGTCGTCAAGTGGGGCAGATGCCTGCAGGTAGTCAATGGGGGCGGAAGCCTGCAGGTCGTCAAGTGGGGCAGATGCCTGCAGGTAGACAAGTGGGGCAGAAGCCTGTAGGTAGTCAAGTGGGGCAGAAGCCTGCAGGTCGTCAAGTGGGGCAGAAGCCTGCAGGTCGTCAAGTGGGGCAGAAGCCTGCAGGTCGTCAATTGGGGCAGATGCCTGCAGGTAGTCAAGTGGGGCAGAAGCCTGCATGTCGTCAAGTGGGGCAGAAGCCTGCAGGTCGTCAAGTGGGGCAGAAGCCTGCAAGTCGTTAATTGGGGCAGAAGCCGGCTGGTAGTCAAGTGGGGCGAAAACTTTATATTATTATTTTTTCTTTTTTACAACTTTGTGCAATAAATCACTAAATCAAACAGGTAATTTAGCACTCGCGAAAGCAATATTGTCCGTGAGTGCATCAAATCACTTTAATCTGCATGCGTGATTTTGACAAATGAAAAAATTTAAAAAAAAAATATGTAATACTTGAGAAATCTTACATTATTTTTTATATAATTTTAAGTTTATAAAGTAATTAATTTTAAATATAAGATGAATTATAATAATGTTTCAGAAAAAAAATATATACAAAGAAAAATTTATAATTTAAAGGAAACAGTACAATTTCCATTAGTCACAACAAAATATATAATCATACTTAAGTATTAAATTAATATCTTCATCAATTTGATCATCGAGTTAAATATTATCCTTTTTTTGTTTTTTAAATTTTTCAGGAATTTCAGAAGAAAAAATTCTAAAAATATCTGTGGAATTCTTTTATGAAATAAGGAATAGGCAATTTAATGTTATGTCTGTACCTTCTAGGATAATTATGAGCTACATAATTAAAATGATTTTCACTTAGATAAATACACGTTATTGTAGCTCTAATATGCAATTTTATAATATAAACTACTCTTAGAAGTTTAAAAAGTTCCTTGGATATTTAGGTATGTTTTTTAATGACTCGTAAAATAATTAACCTTTTGTTCATTCCTCCCCAGAATGCCATATTGCAGAACAGATTTAAAAATAGCAAAGTAAACCATTATAATTCATAATATAGATTCTAGCTCAACGAATTTATACACGAGTTTTCGAATTTTGTTTTAAAGATTAGAAATTTGTTTGTCCCATTTTAGAAAAGAGTTGATCACTATACCTAAGTATTTTATATCCTGTACTGTTTCTGTGACACTACATTTTCTACATTTAACACGTATTTCATTGCATGCATGAAATTAAAGTTCATGTTAGATAGGCTCGACAGAAATGTTGCAGAGAAAGGAATATAATTGTTTTTTATTAATATATAATATATATTTATATTTTTAAGTATCGTTATTAACCGTTTCAAATACAGAAGGATAATTTCCAGAAGAAAATAAAATTACAATCTCATCTGCAAAAGAAACATCTGCCCCTCGACGTCGATGTTACATTAAAAACAATTGGCCAAAAAATACTGCCCTGTGGGACTCCTATATTTTATTTAGGGTGTCTCCAAATAAGTATATTATTTACTTAACTCCCTGAGACTTAACCTCCACATTACTTTTAAACAGAATGTTTGCCAAACCTCTTATTCAATAATTTATCAAGAAGTATTTTATGTGAGACGGTACCAAAAGCCTTAGCAAGATCCAACATCACACCAAAATTTTTTTAATCTTGTTTTATGGCTTTGTGCACAAAGTTTGATACTTTGCTTAAAGCATTATTTGTACTTAAACCTCTTCTGAACTCATATTGGTTTACATACAGTATTTTATTTTCATCTCCAAATTACTTAATTGTTTCGAAACACATTTTTTTCGAATTTTTTTTAATGTAACCTAATATCGAGACTGGTTTAAATTTTAAATGCACAGTCCTAAAATTATATCAATTAAATAATTTTTCTACAGCGACAAAATTCACGGTGGTTGTAGAACTTCATTCAGTTAAACATAATCCAAACGCTCAGTATTACATCTTAAATACTTTGTCCATAATTTACAAAATATATGTTGTTCAGCCCCAACTACAAAGACATTAAACCTTGCGAAGCATTTCATACCATAAGTTTTATAAGATGTTTTCGACTTATTTTGTAGTGATTAAACCTGCAGCCGAGTTTTGTCAGTCGAATACCGATTAGACCTGTATTCGACTGAAATTGCATAAAATGCGCTTTTTTTTGTGTGTTTATTAGTAAATATAGCTGATTTAGTGTGAGAAATTTATACTCTGGTATGAACTGCAAAAAAAAAAAAAAATTATCTCACTTTTGAAGTAGCTTGGCTTCTGGGCTGTAGCCGTGTCCTTGGCGAATAATTCACCTACTTTTCGGTCGACATTGCAGTCGCCATCATCAGGGAGCAGTTACATACAGTAGGTAACTGCTCCCTGATGGATGGCGACTGCAATGTCGACCGAAACGTCGGTGAATTATTCGCCAAGGACACGGCTACAACCCAGAAGCCAAGCTACATACTTCAGACAATGGCCGTGAAAGCCTGCGAACATTATCATCTCACTTTTGTAGTTGGAAAAATAAATACATATTTTTCTTAACGACGTGGCCTAGCTTCTAGGCCCATCTCATCGGCCCGGACTAACAGCGAGTTTCCTTCGCTGCATTGACGCATGTTCCTCGCAGTGCTGGCGACGTGTCACGCCGGAGGCGGGAACACTGCCGGTGACTCACAAGCGACTACGCCGCCTGCCCGTAGAGGCCACCCGGCGCCCGCGGGCGCGGCCACTGTCGCCCTTAACGGCACCGGTTCCCACGGCGCGCCGCCCTCTCGCGCCAGCGAAAACAAAACAAAAGCCCCGTTCGCGGCTCTCGCTCGGAAAAAAAAAATAAAACAATAAAAAAAATAAAACAAAAAAAAGCGTATTGAGCGATAAATTAACACCAGAGCTGTTTCCACCGCCTTCTTCTGTTCCGATTTTCTCGCGGGGTATTCTGGGAGCTGGGTCTTCTCCAGCACCATCTCGCGGTGATAAATTGTACTGGAAAACAAGCGAGTGCCTGCGGGGGCGGGCGCAACAACGGCACAAGAGAACGGGACGTGGCTGGACCATTGTGGTCCCTGACTCCGAGACCCGGGCTCAGGGCTGCTGGAGTCGACGCCCGACTGTCTGACTGTCTGTCAGGGAGGCACAGCTCCCTGTGTTAAGGCCCCCGCCTACCCGGACACACACGCGGTGCGCAGAGCTTCAGGAAAAAAACAACGCCATTTCAAAACTACTCAACACATCCGAGTGGGGTCTGCTTACGAAAACCATTTTAAAGAGTTGGCTGAGGGCCGGAAAAGTACTTTTGATTTCGGATTAAGTTTTTAAACTGTGTTTTTTCAGAAGAGTTAAAATGGTCAAAAACGCATGGTTTCAAGAGTATTTTTTTAGGGCGTGAAACAACCGGTACAGCTTCTTTAAAGTACTTTAAAGGACTTGCATTTCATTTCTCCACCATACAATGTTAACGGTCACCGCTCATATATCACAGTTGTCATGTGGCCGTTGAGAATGCAGCGCGTCAGTTCAGAGCCTTGCGCTTAGAGGCTATACCGCACCAAGAATATCAGCGAGCGTCGCCCTTATCATTCCGCCTCACTAACACGCATACACACCCCTGACGAGGCGGGCCCCTTAAAACTTGACAAACATGCAGATCACTTCTATCTAGTTGACACCTCCTAGATCTGATCCCTGTCGTGGGAAAACAAGGAGTTTTTAAATTGCCAACTCTTTATCTTCATTCATGCAATCCTTGAATATGGGTGGTTGAGAGGGCAGCATCTTATGTTTAAGTTATAATATATTAGCATGATCCTTTGGCTTGTATCCCTACTAATATAATAAATGCAAGAGTGAGTTTGTCTGTGCAAAAGACTTGAAATTTACTTAACCCCGTCTTTGGCATTGATTTTCGACAGGGCGTTTTATTAAAATACTACACATCTTTTTAATTCACTAAACAGTTAATACTATAAAGTTTCCCTTTGGCTTTTTGAACTTTGGTTCGCGTCATTATTAAACCATTGTTTGTCGTCCGACCGTTTCGTCACCTAATGCCTACAAAAGACTATCGTCACCAAGATTAAATTCTTTAATAACTGTTTCACTTTGTTAAATAAGAAGCTTAATATTGTAAAAGTTAAAAACCCTAAAACTGATATATTTATCTAAAAACCTAATTTTGTCGTTTAATATATATTTTTTATAATGAAGTATTATGTGACTTTTTTTGCAGGTATTCGGGTGCGCATTCTAGGTTAAAATTTCTTAACAAATATTTTAAAAAATTATTTTAAATTTTCAGAATTTAATGTTGTTGTTTATCCTTTTTCTTTGAAAAGAATTTTTAAAAGCCAGAGTTAGTCTACCTGATGATGGCAGCTGCAATGACTGCCGAAACGTCGCAAGACTATCTGACACGGCCTAAACCCAGAACCCAAGAAAATGAAGAAATTGCTAAATATAGATAGAATCATTTATGTTGTTACAATTTTTATTATTTCTAGTTCTTCTGGAATGTTAGTATTATGATTGATATGGAGAATTCATTTGTAAGGCTGCTTTATTTAAGCACGTTTACCATCATAACCTTTATAACAATTAAAGTCTAACTAATATAAATATTTTATATCTCTGATAATCAGCAGTCGTTACACAAATCGCGTGGTATTTTCTGCACACCGCCCTCAAGTACGACTTGTCTGTGTTGTATTGAGCTGTAACATTTTTACCATCGCCGAAACACAATCTCCCCTTCTGTTTTCAGAGCGGAGCGCGGGCTAGAGTGAGCGCTGTTCCGCGAGACAGGACAGCCAACATTACAGCCGCGCCATAACCCGCGCCGGGCCGTGACGGGGCGGCATAGAGCACTGGCGGGAGTAGACACACCCGCCAGACTGGCTGGGTGGCATAGAGCACTAGCAGGAGTATACACATCCGCCCGGCTTGACGGGGTGGCATAGAGCACTGGCGGGAGTAGACAAGTCTATCTGACTCTGGCGGGGTGGCATAGAGCACTGGCGGGAGTAGACACACCCGCCGGACTGGCTGGGTGGCATAGAGCACTAGCAGGAGTAGACACATCCGCGCGGTATGACGGGGCGGCATAGAGCACTGGCGGGAGTAGACAAGTCTACCTGACTCTGGCGGGGTGGCATAGAGCACAAGCAGTAGTAGACACATCCGCCGGACTCTGGCAGGGTGGCATAGAGCACTGGTGGGAGTAGACACATCCACCCGGCTTGACGGGGTGGCATAGAGCACTGGCGGGAGTAGACACACCCACCGAACTCTGGTAAAGGTGGCATAGAGCAGTAGCAGACTTACAGTTTATTCTTATACTTCATTTATGCTTATATATAGAAACAATGAAACACACACACGCACACATACGTGCTTATATTGCAAACTGCCGGACCGTATACGTGTAATTTAGGTTCATACCTCATAAATTCATCAATACTCCCCCAGGCATACGATCCCGTTAGGGTGTGGTCCTGGTTAGGAGAAAGATGGGTCTGTTACATGCCTGACACTGTTGCCAGAGCCCAACGCGGGTTCCGAGAACCGGGAAATAGATCCGCCATTTCCAATCGCGGCATGTTACTGGCGAGCGCACGGCTGGGTCGAGAGGTTGGGGAGACAGTATACAGCGGGGGGTTTGTACGTGGTGCTTGAAAGCAGTGTGACGTCTCGGGCAGCCGTGGTGGTGGTGTCCCCGCAGACCGGCAGGTGGGCGACAAGCCGCGGCTCCCACAGATGTGTATCAACACCGAGCACCGGAGTCACCGTGATCCCCCGCGGCTCTGTGGCGGGTCGTTGGACCGCGCTCCTGTCCGCCTGGAGAGACCGCGGTACACGCCGCACAATGGCGGCTGCAGATTACCCGCCGTGCCCTCTGCAATCCTGTTAGCGCGCAGGGGTGTCCCTGGCGGGGCCTTGCTCCGAGTGCTGCCAGGGCCTGGCGTGCTAGCTGGTGCACAAGCTGGTGATTGAGCTAGTGCGTTATCTGGCATGTGACCTGGTGCACAAGCTGGTGCTTGAGCTAGTGCGTGATCTGGCGTGCTAGCTGGTGCGCAATCTAGTGCGTGATCTAGTGCGTGATCTGCCATGCGACCTGGTGCGTGAGCTGGTGCTTGAGCTAGTGCGTTATCTGGGATGTGACCTGGTGCACAAGCTGGTGATTGGGCTAGTGCGTTATCTGGCATGTGACCTGGTGCGTGAGCTAGTGCTTGAGCTAGTGCGTGATCTGGCGTGCTAGCTGGTGCGCAAGCTGGTGCTTGAGCTAGTGCGTGATCTGGCGTGCTAGCCGATGCACAAGCTCGTGCGTGATCTGGCGTGCTAGCTGGTGCGCAAGCTGGTGCTTGAGCTAGTGCGTGATCTGGCGTGCTAGCTGGTGCGCAATCTGGTGCGTGGTCTAGTGCGTGATCTGTCATGCGACCTGGTGCGTGAGCTGGTGCTTGAGCTAGTGCGTTATCTGGCATGTGACCTGGTGCACAAGCTGGTGATTGGGCTAGTGCGTTATCTGGCATGTGACCTGGTGCGTGAGCTGGTGCGTAAGCTAGTGCGTGATCTGGCGTGCAAGCTGGTGCGCAAGCTGGTGCTTGAGCTAGTGCGTGATCTGGCGTGCTAGCTGGTGCGCAATCTGGTGCGTGATCTGGTGCGTGATCTGTCATGCGACCTGGTGCGTGAGCTGGTGCTTGAGCTAGTGCGTTATCTGGCATGTGACCTGGTGCGTGAGCTGGTACGTGATCTGGCGTGCTAGCTGGTGCGTAAGCTGGTGCTTGAGCTAGTGCGTTATCTTGCATGTGACCTGGTGCGTAAGCTGGTGCGTAAGCTAGTGCGTTATCTGGCATGCGACCTGGTGCGTGACCTGGTGCGTGAGCTGGTGTGTGATCTGGGATACGACCTGGTGCGTTTAGCTGGTGCTTGAGCTAGTGCGTTATCTGGCATGTGACCTGGTGCACAAGCTGGTGATTGGGCTAGTGCGTTATCTGGCATGTGACCTGGTGCGTGAGCTGGTGCGTAAGCTAGTGCGTGATCTGGCGTGCAAGCTGGTGCGCAAGCTGGTGCTTGTTCTAGTGCGTGATCTGGCGTGCTAGCTGGTGCGCAATCTGGTGCGTGATCTGGTGCGTGATCTGTCATGCGACCTGGTGCGTGAGCTGGTGCTTGAGCTAGTGCGTTATCTGGCATGTGACCTGGTGCGTGAGCTGGTACGTGATCTGGCGTGCTAGCTGGTGCGTAAGCTGGTGCTTGATCTAGTGCGTTATCTGGCATGTGACCTGGTGCGTAAGCTGGTGCGTAATCTAGTGCGTTATCTGGCATGAGACCTGGTGCGTGACCTGGTGCGTGAGCTGGTGTGTGATCTGGGATACGACCTGGTGCGTTTAGCTGGAGCTTGAGCTAGTGCGTTATCTGGCATGCGACCTGGTGTGTAAGCTGGTGCGTGAGCTGGCGCGTGATCTGGCGTGCTAGCTGGTGCATAAGATAGTGCTTGAGCTAGTGCGTTATCTGGCATGCGACCTGGTTCGTAAGCTGGCGCGCGAGCTAGTGCGTGATCTGACGTGCTAGCTGGTGCATAAGCTGGTGCTTGAGCTAGTGCGTCATCTAGCGTGCTAGCTGGTGCGCAAGCTAGTGCGTTATCTGGCATGCGACCTGGTGCGTAAGCTGGCGCGCGAGCTAGTGCGTGATCTGACGTGCTAGCTGGTGCATAAGCTGGTGCTTGAGCTAGTGCGTCATCTAGCGTGCTAGCTGGTGCGCAAGCTAGTGCGTTATCTGGCATGCGACCTGGTGCGTAAGCTGGCGCGCGAGCTAGTGCGTGATCTGGCGTGCTAGCATGTGCACAATCTGGTGCTTGAGCTAGTGCGTGATCTGGCATGCGACCTGGTGCGTATGCTAGTGCGTGATCTGGCGTGCTAGCTGGTGCGCAAGCTGGTGCGTGATCTAGTGCGTGATCTGGCGTTCGATTATCCGTCGTATTACCTGCAATGTCCGTGTATTCATCGAGCTCAACTTTCGTTTCTTTAATAATTAGTTTTCTAGTAGGTATTAAATTTTTTTACATAATATACTAGCTGCAGTACCTACCCGGCGTTGCCGGGTGATATATTGTCCGCAAGTTAAAGCAAAATGGATGGCACTATATGCCAGTGTGGTGTACATACAGAAGTTACACACAGTAACTGTTTGTATGTCTATGGCCTATGATGGTGGACATGATCTCGATAACATAGGCTGGCTAGTCAACGGAGAATTTAAGCCGCGTTGGGAATTTTTTTTTTCAAAAGCAAATTTAGAATCTTTTATGGTTTTTTTCCCTGGATTGTTTTATTTCTCGAAATCTGATTTCTAAGACTGAGATCTCGCAATACAACTTCGAACTTAAATATGTAAAAAGCATCACCTATGACTAAAAAAAATTTGAGAGTAATAATAAAGTTATCTCATCAATCGGGGAAAACTCTATCAAAATGCAATTAAAATCAGTTGTAGCAGTTGGAGCACTGGAAATTTTGGCAAAATTTGAAGGTTAAGGTCATACAAGATGGGCACCGTGATGCCACAATCCAAGATGGCGTATTTGGCCACCACAACCACACCCTGAACCCGGCCGCGGGAGCCCCTTTTGTATATTACTAAGGACTATTTTTAAAATTTTAACTCGGTACCTCTCTTGCATTTGTTTACTGCCACATACAATTTTCAACGGATATTCTCTCTGTGTGTTACCATGGTGCCAAAAAGGTGCGCAAGTCTTCGTGTAGCTACCATCACGTGCGCGACTTGTTTGAATTGTTTCCCCTTGGAAAGGGTACCTTTGATACTTTTGGTGGCGGTAGTGTAGGTGGGTAGAAACTGGAAAGGTACCCTTTCCGATTTCTTAAAATGTTTTGGTTTTAATGCAAATATGCACTGGAAAGGTATCCCCTCGGAAAGGGTACCTTTCAGGATTTTGCTCTTTCATAGTCCAGTCAAAGTCATAACTTAAGAATTAAGAAAGTATTTTTTTTTAAGTTTCATTTGAAGTAGTTTTGAATCATGTCGTAAGTAACGATTCATAGGATAAGATAATAAGCAATAAGTATATTAAAAATACTTAAAAATATTGTGGATGGTTGGTTGGTTTAGTATAGCTACATTAAAAATACTATGAAATCATGAATGAAATCATGTGATACTTAAATATTAAATAAGTAGGAATAACAAGCTTCAGGTAGAAATATATTTAGTATCTTATATGTTTTCAGGGAAGCGGGAAGGCAGATTTGCAATATTAAAATGACGGGGAAAAAAAGATTTGATTTTTTTTTTTTTGGGATTATTTAGAAACATGAGACAATTGTTCATAGCCATTAACTTCGCAAGTATACAAATTGTAAATTATTTGTTGAAAGCAGCAGCGTTTTTAAATTAAAAAAAATTGAACTTACAAAAGAAATACATCTATATATGTATATTCGATACATATCCACCATTATTGTATTACCTCGATTCTTCATTTCCCATAGAAAACAATAAAACTGTAGTCGCTGCTACAAGTATACAATTTTATTCCAGGCACATTTGTGTTACTCATATATTTCAATTTAAAACACTCCGCACTGTAACACACAAACAAACTGGGCAAAATTTCACGCTCTCTTCGCATGCGTCCATGTAAAACCTAACAGCAGACGGAAGCAGAAAAAAAACACTGATAAAAATATAATCTAAGTAGGCTATAAATGTAGTAAAAAATTAATAGGTATCAAAATATTCTTGAAATTTATAATCTTTAATATTTTCCGATTATCGATATCTGCAGAAAAAAAACGTTAACACAATTTAGGGTTCATTTTCCTATACATACACCAGTCAATTATATTATCCACGACGCTCTTTCTTAAGTCACAAGTACAGTACAGCCCAAAATAGCGTGCTCAAAAAGCCCTAAAAGTTATTAAAACAGTCTAGCTATTCCAATACCTTAAAAACAGTGTAATTATAATCATCTGAAATATCAAGATGTTTCTGTGCTTTTCATACATATCTACAGATTTATTCTGAGCTTGATGAAATTTGAACATTTGACTTCCAAAACAAGAGAAAAATTATTTAATCTGATTTAGAAAATTATTCCCCCATTCTCCTAAATAAATTCTCTTCACTCTGTGATAAAAATCCCGGAAACGCCAGGTACTTCAGCTAGTACAAGTGATGGCCGATTTCACTCTTTTCGAAGGCCAGATTTCTCATTTGGAAACTAATTCGAGGGTCAGACACACACAATTCAGACTTCTTACAACAGTTTCCTAGTGTCGTATTATCCTGCAAAATAACCATTGAACACATTGGCGCGGCATGTGATGAAGAAACGAAAACTAAGAAAAAAAAATGTATTTCTGACATTACAAAACGCGCTTTTCTGCTCAAACAATTTTCTGAAATTTTATCACTTGCTGTTTTAAAATTAAAACAGGTGCTAAATCTAGGAAGAATTACCGTGAAATATTGTATTTTTAAAAAAAAAAAAATTTTTTTCAGTATTTCTGTAAAAAAATCGTGGGTTTATAACAGTGTCTGCTGACAGCTTATTCCTCATAAGCAAACAAAGACGGCGAACACACGACGGCCTACCTGATAATACAGCTTTACTGTAAGATTGTTTATGAGGGCCGTGTTCAGCCACCACTGAGCTGGTTAGTTGAATGAAGTGGAGTACAGCTGACCTCACCGCACAGAGGCTATTGTGCACCCCTGGAGGCGCGTGGGCCGTGACTTGGCCGGAGGGCTGGGCACCCCTGGGGCGCAGTAAAACGCGCCGAAATCTCAACTCCTGGTCCTGCCTTTTGTATCGCCTGAAAAGGACACTTAATTTCTTCCCTCCAGCGCCGGCTTAGTCCACAGGTAATCCTTCGGCAAACACTTAGGCAGTGGGAGCAAGAGAGGCCTAACCGCGCTCGACCGAGCCACTTCCGCAGCAGACACGCACACACGCGTAACTCAGAAACACACCACTTAGAGCAATCATAACTTATAATTATGGGGGAAAAAATACACACAACTTAGAACTGTCATAGGTTAGAACGATCATAACTTAGAAACACATAACGCAGAAACACACAACTTAGAAACACACAACTTAGAAACACACAACTTAGAAACACACAATTTATAACTGTGTTGACTTAGGAACACACAACGCCGAACGACATAACTTGAGAAACACGCAACTTAAAAACTAAACAAGCAAACCACACAACTTAGAAATTTCGTAAATATGAAAATCATAACGTAGAAAACTATCGTAAATTTTAAACACGTGACTAAGAACTGGCATAACTTAGAAATACACAAAACGCCGAAGCACACAACTTAGATTCGTCATAACTAAGTATCACAACTTAGAAGAGGCACAACATAGAAATGTATATCTTGTGTATTTCTACGTTATAACAGCAATCCTTCCGCAGAGATAACTGCTAACAGCGAGGCATCCCGTAATTCGTGGCATTAGTGAAAAAAAAAATGAATATGTTACTGTTTGTTCCACATAGGATAATTACAATGAACCTAGGTAGAATTAATTTATTCAACTCTATTTTGGTTACCCATAATTTTTTTTAAAGAATTTTGACACCTAACGTTTATGGGTTTAAAAAATAATTGGCATTAACCATCCAGTACCATCCCAACATACCGCCAGTTTTTGTGACGGCAAAATAAGAAGAAGAAAAAAAGGAAGGGGAACAGTGACGTCACACCTCCTGGCACTAACCGATCCCGAGTGCTTTGGGGCGCATTCTGTGGATCGCGGCGCTGGACTCCCGCCCTTACGAGCATGAGGAGGGGGGGGGGGGAACTCGGGAGCAGGCGGCGGGGTGAACCGCTCGTAAAATATTAATATTTTTTTTCCCCGCACGAAATTCTGCGTGTTCAAATTCCCGGTAATATTTATTTTTTATTTTTTCTTCGTAATGACCGCTTCCGGGAAGTTGGCGATTGCAATTATCACGAAGGCCTCCGCGCGGTGCTGGTGCCGGCCGAACGCGCTACTAGCGCCGCGCGCGGCCAGGTGGCAGCACTGGCGCTCCATCCACCCGCGAGTGCGTGGTTCGAGTCCCTGTTGGCCCACCAGCAGGTCTGGGCCCGCGTGCGTGCTGCTTCGGGCGACCATCTCCGCGGACACTACCACAATTAGAAACACTTGGGAAATAAGCAGTCACATTCCGAAACAAAAAAAAAAGGGAAGGTTGTCTGTAAAGTCGGTTTACGGACGATAATTTCACGTGATAACGTCATAAGAAAAAACATTGATGAAAAATTGCATACTTTTTTCAATTTTCAAATATTATTTACAGTTTTTTTTTCAAATTTAATTTAAATAATTTGTTTAAATATAAATCACGAACGATTAGTTAAAAAGCCCGCCTAAACCTGTTTGATATTATAGAAGATTTTCTCGCACGGTGGTTGGCCGGTTCTTGCACGCTCGGCTCAGGCGGAACGTAATAATTTTTCGTGCGTACAGCCAACGTTCATCTATTTATAAGACGTTATCACGTCAAAAAAACTAATTTTTATGTATATAATTGTATATATTATATAGATATGTACTACATAGGTATCGGTAGGACTACTTTACATATTTTTTTTCTTCAGAAGAACGAATATTCTTTAATATAGCATCATTCCACAATAATTATTTTTTATGTTTGTACGAAGAACTGTTTTTTTTTTCATAGTTTAAGCACGTCTCGCCATTTTTTAATGGCTGAGGAACTCCACAATTTTTCTTCTTTAGTTGAAAGGTAATCTCGAAGATAATTAACTTCATCAAATAAATTATCCTCATATGTCTGGAAGTTACAGTACTTGCTTTTCAATAAGTGAATTGATTCATAAATATCTTTCCTAAGATAAATTTGCTTCAGAAGTGAGAACTTTAGTACCCGAAGATCATCAGAAAAATACGCACCATGAAATTAAATATTAAATGGCTCTCGAATACAATAAATTATATACATTGAAATAACATGAACGAGTTGGAATTATATCCTCTTCAAGTTTCATTAACAATGGTCTTACCATCATTGGTATAAATTCTTCATTCTTGCGATGGTACATTATCTGCGCAGAATTAATAATATGTATGCCATCTATTTCCAACATTTTAATTGTGCCATGGAAAAAAAAATTTCCATGAATAAATAGAACCCCCAAATCTATTTTGGGGTCATCAAAGAGAGTTTTGAGCATTACGGTATAATGTGCTTCAGACAAAAAGAACTAGCCTATTTCATTCGCCCATACATCTGCAAAATTCTATTCAGGGCTGGCATTAATGATAACAATCCTACAGACAAATTCCCCAAGATTTCGCTATTTTCTTGATCGTCAAATTCACAGAAATCTTTAAGCCTTGTGACTCGAACAGTATAAATATGAAAATACCCTAATATTAATTATACCATTCCTTCTACATCCACTGGAACAGTGTTTATTGCCGTTTGCGCACCATTATGCACAATATGTGCCACAAATCCTAGGCCTATAATAGATTTGCCTAAATTTGATTTAAATTTGGTGTATACATTTTCTCCCTCTTTTCTTTTCACCCTTCCAAAATTGCTGTTAGTATTGTCTGCTGATAGAGCAACGACTTTATTTTTTCAAGTGATATTTCTTTCTTTCAAAATTGATGTTGGAAGTAAGAGTGGACGTTTCTCCAGACACTTAAATAAAATCCAGCAATTAACTTTTTATTCCTCTGTCTTTGCCAATAAAATTGAAGTATCGTACCGCAATAGGTTAACAATTTTTCATTACCGTGACTGAAAATATCAACTGACATCTTCACATGATAACTGTCTAATATATCAACCCAACGAGCGAAAACATATGTTACTATTGCCTCAGATTTTGTTCTTGCTACTGCAAAAGGCGTCTCTTTAGTTCGCAGGCTAACAACGGTTATTTCGTTATCTCGCGGACAGAAACGCCTTATTTAAAGTAAACATGATGTCAAAAACTAATAACCCGACTTTAATAATAAAAAATATCAGCAATAAAGTAGGCTATATGAGAGTGGGGAAGAGATGGGGAAATATATATCCCCCTCCCCCTTTAAACCCCCCACCCCACACACACGAAATTCTAATAAATCCTATGAAATCTATCATTCTCACCACAAAAAAAGGAAAGAATTTGAATGCTAACGGCAGGCAAAGAAGCTGTCTAAGCAAAAATATCGCAAATTACGAACGGAGAAAGAAAAAAAAATTATTCTGTCTTCTGAAATTCATTTTGTAAACAACAAAAAATAAACAAGATAATGAGATACAGGATGCAGTGAAAATTAAAAAAAAGGCTTCTAATAACACGTGTAGCATTACCGAAGGAATGATGTTATTCCGCCAGTACAAAATAAAAGAAGGAAAAAAAAATTGCACCGGCAAATAAGAAGTAGTGTATGCGCGGTATGTTGATTGCAGGATCGCCAGTAAACGGGAAACCCAGCTGCAGTCGCTCTCTCTGATGCCAACTTGCTGTGGCTCCCACAGGACTTCCAGCAGCCACGGGACACGCCTCGGTGATTCTGCTCTGGACCAGGCCGCTATGCCCGCCCCACCTGCAGACAAGTCCAGAAAAACCCAAAAAAAACAAGCAAACGTGGACCCACGTGTTCGAACGATCCCCGCAATCTGGCGATCAGAAACTTATGGCGTTAATTGCAGCAGCGTTAATTGCAGCAAAAATGAAGTACCCTCGCAAAAAAAAAAATGCACGTGTTACAATTTCAAGACGAATCGAACCATTTAAGGCTCCAAACAGTATTTACTATGTAATGGGTCCGCATTCTGACAGTCTACATAAACGACATTTTGTGGTAGCGATTTAGATGTCACACTATAACGATTTTTTTTCCGTTGCCAAAACAAGAATCTGTAAAAATTTATGAATGAATGAAAAAAAAAGTTTAAGTGAACAGTACGAGTCGCATGCACACACAATGTTTTAGATGTAAGTATCATCGTTCATTGTTACTTAAATAATTAAATATCTCCTATAAGAGACAGTCATAACATAAACGATATCACAAGCCTACATAAGTCATCTAAGTAAGTTGTTTAAAATAATACCTAACTTACAGACGTATGGAAAAAAATATTTATTCATTTCCTTTAAACATCCAAACACATGAGGTTGAATAGCGTGACTTACAGACTACATATGAAATGACATTGTTTCTGAGATTGTAAAGTTCAGCATAAGTACCTATACATTTTTTTTTAAATGTGTAAGTATACCGACATGAGAATTGTTTGAGTTGGTAACTTTTTTTTCGGTAGGTTTCCGTATAAACTCGTAACTGTAAAATCGGGGGGGGGGGGGGGGAGGGGGGGGGAGTGTTTGTCTACAGGCCGAGTCGTAAATCGGTTGGAACACAGTTGCGCTCCGAAGCACTTGCGAGACCGAATATGGAGCTTTTGGATCAGTGGTGTTCGGCATTTGAACCCGCGACCCTCCGTGCTCGGAGCGCGAGCGTCCGATACTGGCGACGTCCGCGGGAACGAACGCTTCGTCGGCCAGCTGTTTCAGCTGCTGCAGCTGCTGCAGATGCTCCAGATGTTGCTGCTTGCCTTCGATGTCTCCCGAAGGCGACGAGCTGTCCCACGCTGCGCTGCGGCCCGAATAAGGCCCCTGTCCACCCGCGCAGAGCTCCGGGAAGAACAACACAGCACATCCGAGTAGCATCTGTTTACTCAAGACCATCTGAGAATTTGCCGAGGGTCGATAGGTAGTTCTGTTTCCGGATTAAGTTTTTAAAACTGTATTCCCATGAGAGTTGAAAAAAAAAAACTGAAATTTATTAGAGTAAATTTTAGGCATAAAACAACCAGTACATAGTCTTGAAAGATCTCAAGGGACTTTAAATACACCTTTATCTTAATTTCTCGGCCATTCTTATTTCATTGCAACCAAGATTATTCAACATGGTCAAAAAGTATTCAAAAGTATAACATTCTGCAATTTTTTTTTTACCCAAAACGGCACTCCCGTTAACACAGCATTCCATAAATTCTGAACTAATTATGTTTTGTAAAATTACCTCTTTTTTAGTTAAGTTATCATGTTTAAGGAAATTCTATGTTTTCTTTAGGTTTGGAACTTTTAATTTCTGATGTTGGCATCTCCGGCCCGCGCAGACCCCGATGTCTCGGAGGTCGACGTCACCCGCGCATGCGCAGTCGCCGCCAAGCGCCTCCCAGGCCATTGTCCGCCCCTAAGCCGCGCCGGAATAGCCCTCGGCTCTCGGCCCTTCGCAAAGCTCCTCGGGGCGAAATTCTATTTTCCGGTCGGCCGGGCCAGACCTGCCCCGGGCGTTATTTACAAGGAGCGACCCCCTCCTCCGGCCTGCTGGCAGTCTTGTCCTGGCGCGGCGACGTGGCGTCACCCGGGGGCGGAGATTAGGAGGCGCGCATCCGTCACCCGGCCTCGCCGCGGTCAATACGCCCTGGGCGTCTCTCTCACCGACCCGCGCCTGGCTCCCCGGGGGAAAACTATTGTAACTACTGTCAAGAATTGTTTTTTAATCGAACCTCTTTTTTATAAAGCCACACCGTGTTAGTTTTTTTTTTGTAAATGGAACAGAAATATTCACGTATTCGTTCATATATATATATATATATATATATATATATTTTTTTTTTAATGGTATATTTACACGAAAACAAATGAATCACTACAAAATAGTGTCCGCAGTATAACACTGGTTTCGTATTCTTTATCGACAGGGGCAGGCATTATTCGCGAAAAGTTCTGCACACCTATTAGACTGCAACAAGGTGTACCCCGCACCTGTGGTTTCTTCCTCGTGATTGGCGGCCGTCTGCGAGAGAAGTCGTTGTCTTATTTGGCCGAGCCTTTCGAGACGCGTTTTGCTTCTGCACCGACTCACTGTGATTGGTAGAGACCTGAAAAATTCGCGGGTTCAATGACCTGTATGATGAACTTCATTGTTCTGCGTACACTCGGTCAAATGTCACCCACTCGTTGGCTGCTGTATTGTGAGACGTCCCAACGTAGCAGCCTGTGATTCGATACAGCTTTGCTTGGGTGTTTCTCATTGGCCCAGAGTCACCCAGGTGAGTTGTGAGCCAATAGCAGAGGCAGCACTGAGGTATAACTATTTGTATTTTAGCCTATCGCGAAATATACTTGCGAATTTTTCCGGTCTCTAGTGATTGGTGTTGTTACAATCGATATGTATCTGGGAGAAACTCGCACCAATGACGAAACACAGACGATGCTACAGTGTTTTAACTTTTGGCTAGTCTCAAAATATTTTCGCGAAATCTGCATGGCCTTATTTATTGAATATTGGATTATCATTTCCGTGGGTTTGAAAAAAAAATGATATGATTGAATGAAACATCATTTGAAATGTAAAATCATGCAAATTTTTCGTAAGATATACTCAGTATTATCTGAAGGGGAAAAAAAGTTTAACAGCCATGTGTTGTACAAATTTGTATTCTCTTTCTTTTAGTATTACAAAACTATTTTTTTTGGCAACTGGTTTTTAAAGAAATCTTTTTTTTTAAACAAAGAAAACTATTTCAGAATCACAGGGTATCAGAAGTGAGTACGTAACAGATTTAACTTATGTAACGAATGGCGCGGGTTTGAATAAAATAAACAAAATAATACTGACACATGTTTACATTCAGTTTCAAATGGCAGAAACAGCGCATGATTCAATATACTTTCCAATAATTTTGTAAACATTTACATACTTAAGTATATTTTTTGCACGCTTTTGTGTACTTTAGCAACTCGTAATTCGCATAATTAAACTCTCAACTCTGAGGTTGGACGAATAGTGTTATGTATCATATTTTAGCTGTCATAAACACATTAATTCATTCTTGGATTCCATAGAAGACATGGTCTGACACTATTATAAACACAGGTATATTTTCAACGCGTGATTACGCGTGTTAAAAATATTAGAGTAGGTACCAAAATAAAAATTTCTTATCACATTTATCTGTGTAGTTTCACTTCTAACTCACCAATGGTTTTTTTTTTTAATTGCACTAAATTGTCTTCCATGATACCATGCGCTCACATTTTTCAGGCAAAAAAAAATCGACTTGAAACAGGTTTATGACCATTAATTTTTTTGTTGTTGTCACAGTGCGAAAGGAAGTTATTAGTGATATACCATGAGTCATGAACACAAAATCATTCGGGTACAAATTTTTTTGTCAATATTAATACTTGGTTTAGACTATCAAACAAACCGCAAAGGAATTGTATGGGTAGTATAAGTTAGCAGCATTCAATCAAATCACATATCCAAAATACATGTGTTTGCATAAATATATTTACGTAGCATGATTCATTTATAATTTAGAGTAGTTGGGAGAATTATCATTTTGGACATGAATCAAGTTCTGGAATTTGTAAACCTAAGTTAACTTTATTCGCTTTGCATCGATAACATTAAAAATTATTGCATACTTAATTTTACTTAAATGCCTTAATATAGGTTCTCGCCTGCCAAATTGAAATTGTTCTTAATCCTGGCATTACTATTAATTAAGGCCTAGTTATATAAATTAATCTCTCCTGAATTTGTTGTTCTGTGAAAAAAATTTTCAATAGATATTTAATGAGTGTGATATAATTTTTGTATTAAGCCGTGCAAGTGATAACAGATACAAACACTTGCGAGCCTTTCTACACTCATTATAAAACTCTTAGGAAATATAAAATATTAGTGACAGAACTACACATTCAAGAGAGTTACAGTGTTAAATTTCCTGAAATAGCCCTTCACTAATAGTAATGAAAAAAAAACGAAGAAGAAAAACTCGACAAGATGATACCACACTTTAAGTAGAAAGGCCTAAATTACGTAGATTTAAATAGGTTTACTGTTCAATACTTCCGACAGCTGTTTTAAGATTTTTCATGCTGAAGGTCAAAAATATATATTTTGTGTAACGTGATTTCGTTTAAGAATTTTGGAATTATTGCTAAATTTAATATTTAGAAATTAAAAAGGCCTTAAAGTTTTAGTCATTGTCAACCAATTTTCACCAACATTTGCATTTTCTGCGAAGAAAAAAAATACTGTAACATTTAATTGTGATTCGATAAGTAGTTAAGTTTACAGAAAATTTGGTGTATTATTAAAGTAAAGTACTCTCTAAATAGCTATGTGATTTCTATAAATGATAAAAGAATATGAAAAGTTTAGGTAATTTATAGTCCTAATATTTTTTTTAATGTGAGCTTTATTTTGTATGTATTGCAGGTTAGGTTTTTGAGGGCATAAGGCAAAATACATTATTTGTTAATATTTTTAACGACAAAAAAACCGGAAATAATTGAAAATGAATAAAAAAATCTAAAAATTTAATTCAATTAAATTTGATGAAAGTATATAATTGGTAAATGGTTCAAACCCTTTATGATGTTTTGGTGGTGTTATTGTAGATTAATGAAATTATATATTTTTTCTGTTCTCCTGCAGCTACTTATTTTGGGAATTATTGTGGAATATATATATATATATATATATATATACATACATATATATACATATATATACATATATATGTGTGTGTGTGTTGTTTAGGGAACTGTATTTTGTCAACCAATTATGATAAATAATAGAAGAGGGTGGCGCAAGCATACAGAGATGAGGCTAAAACAAAATACAAGATAAATTGCAACCAAAATTATAAAGGAAAATCGCTGATTCAAAAATATGATATAAATTGTGATCTTCAAATTAACAATTTAAAAATTTTTTGTACAAAAATTATAATTGGCGTCTGTGTTCTGCTCTATGTTGATCTCACTTGGTAGTGGATTCACTACAGAATCCGCGAAGTTTGAGTTAGGCGTTTGAAATTTAACGAATATCCTTTCCTAAGTTTGTATTACAATAACTTGTAGGTATGTGACATATTACCCACGGACCAATGAATTTGTACTGATGTATTTCGTATACACCTCCGTGTTTTATAATTTGATGTGTTTTGTTGATTCTTGTACAGATGAACAACTTTCTTGTTCAGTTAGGTGGAACCTTACTGTACACCTCGACTTAAAGGTAAACGTGTGTCGTTAAGGTATGTAAGTTGCGAATTGTGCTTGTACAATAGATGCTACAACATAGGAACGGTTCTATTTTAAGTTATATTTCTGTAGGCCTAACTGCCAATTCTATAAATTTTCCTTTATTAATATTAAATTGGAATTTTCTATTAAATAGTCACCTTAATTAATGAAATAATTATATTATATTGATTTACCCATATGAAAACTTCCTAGGCATCTGAATGTGCATGAAAATTCAATACAACATATTTTTTTTAACTAAGTATGCACTTGATTCTTGTAAAACGTAGTAGTGGCGAAAAATAGTAAGTAAATTTATTTCTAGAACGAATATTGCACAAATTACACAATGGGGCCAATTTCAACATAAAAAAATATTAGTTGTTTTAAAACGTGGCCTACAATTAAAACTACATGCATGTGTATAAACAGGTCGTAGCATTCTAAATCATGTTCACTTACGTTTAAACTTTTTGCACAAAAAAATGCTTAAAAATGCAGTTATACGGGCCATTTGGAAGGTCTTGATGGTTTAATACGTACCTTACAGGCAAATTGATGGTTTTCATGGAACAGTAAACGTTCCTTATTTGCTTGCAGGATCTATCAGATCGTGCTCGGAATGATGCACTGTGTTTTGAACAAGTACGATGTCACGTCGTGTCGTTATGTGTGCGAGATGCAAGTTCTGACGTGGCGGCGGCTCTCAACACATCTTGCCTGTCAGTGGAGATGCTTGAGGTTAACTTGCACGCAAACGTAGAAAAGATGTTCCTTGCCATCACGGAATCTCGCTGTTGAGGTGATACTAAAGCAACTCGAAAAAGTGATCTACAAAACCATCTGGTTTTATTTTTGTACAGTTTTTTGTATATACGAGTTATCTGCAACCTCCTCCTGACTACGAATCATTAATATTACTCATATTTATTTATTTCCTTTAAAAAAAAATACATTTTTACGCAATCACGCTAAGTTTTTCAGAAAATTTAACACTCACAAAAGCACGCTTGTGCGTGAGTGCTACTAGTCGTTATGCTACGTGCGGTATTTTAAATATATTATGCATATAACGAAAATAAATTATAAAAACTAAAAAGTACAAAACATAAACGATACAACATTGCTGTTTTAAATGCTTTTGTTTTTTTTTAAATATGTAAACAAATTTTAAGTAAGATAAAGTACTTCGCTGTTTAAAAAATAAATAAAATTTTAAATCCAAACTCAAATAAAAATAAATACATTTACATCACTGCGTAAATATTAGATAAATCATATGTTCAGTTGAATTATCCAGCTAAATATTTATATAATTTTTTTGGATTTAAAATTACTTTTTTCCTCTTTTTTTTCCAGGAAGAATAGCTACGATATTTGTATGCAAAAAATTCTTAAGGTGTATTAGGCCCCGGAATCTTTGACCTTTTTTTCCATCTTCTTGCTATAATTCAAGTTTTGAACTAATATATACGAATTTTGGGCGGGTCAAGGCAACCTCTTATTCACTAACAGGCTGTAGTCTGTGAGCGCCGCGAGGGAAATGACTTATTATTTCACGCGGGGCGACTGCAACAACTGTCACGATATACCACACCAGTTCACAAGAGTTGACTTCAACAAGTTTAGCCAGAGCTAAGTCCTGTGTCATGTAGCACGGAAGCTTTACTGCAAGTGGCATAGAACGTATTTGAAATTGGAAGACGGCGAGGCCTAATCCCCCCCGCCTTGAAGCAAACCGATCGCAGGGCTAAGCGCTGTCAAACGGGTATCCCGAGACGGAGCGATGCACGCCCCATCACCCCCCCCCCCCCCCCCACTCACCCCCGGCCCCGGGCGCGATGGGCCGTGACGGAGGAAGTGGCGATGACGCTGCCGACCCCGGCGACCGGCTCACAATACCGTCTCGTAATTACCCCCGCGATATCGATACATCAGCTCGATATCCTGACTGACGGCCGGCCATCAATCTGGCCCCGGGCCTCCCCCCCGCGGGGCCCCTTGGTCAGGGGCGACGGTGGCGCCCGGGCGGGCGGCGGGGGAACTAGGCGAGGCCGACCGACCGTTGCGCCGGGAGACCTAAAGATGCACATAAAAGTTCTGCCATCCCCCGATCACACCCGAACAGTTCACCTTCGGCCAAACTTCGGGATTGTTTGTTTTTTTTGCGCAGGAAAAAAATGAATTCGAATATTAAAAGTGGTCGGTTAGGTTAGCTACATTAAAACACTATGGACGGTTAGTTAGGTTAGTATAGCTACATTAAAATAAACAAGAGAAATATAAATATACATATAAAAATAAACCCGAGGTTGGCCGAAGGTGAATTTTTTCGGGTGTAATCGGGAATGGCAGAACTTGATGTGCATCTTAGGTGTTCATAATGCTACAGTATGTTTTGTAAAAAAAATGTTCTGCTAGCATTTCTTGCTCTTGGGTTTTGAACTTACGATTTATAATACTCTTACTACTTTGTAGCTTGCATTTTATCACTCTACTACGGAGACACGAAAAAAAAAAATTCGGAAGATACTATGGTTATTCACAGCTGTTATTCTAATTTTCTCAATTATTTTATAAGATGCGAACATTTCTTGTTCTGACCATTAATTAGAGTGTACAAAATGTATTTCGGGGTAGTTTCGCTACCATAAAGTTTCAATTGGCAAACCAACACGCTTGGTGCGTCCCCCAACGATTAAAAAAAATGACTATATACGAGTTAATGGCGCCAGATGCGGGTCCGCCATCTGGAAGAAATCACGGGAAAAGCGAGCTCTGCGCATGCGCGGAATTTGGGTAACAGAGAGGTCACGGATAGGACACCAAAATCCATTCCCTAAAAAAACAAGGGACTGGCCGTGTCCTATCGTGGACTTAGGAACACGGTTAGGGTAGAGATGTAGCATATTCAACAACTAAACACTTATATTTGTGTCTTGGAATACTGGCTCCAACCCTTATTTTTTTTATCTCTTGGAATACCAGCCTTAGATCCTAATACTTGTCCTATAGAAGTTCGGCATTATTCCTAACTGAAAATAATCCCATGATTCTTTCGTAAAAAAAAAAAGCATACGACTGCGGCGCATGGTCTAGTGCAAAAACTGAATGGTGTTTTTATTTTATTTTAACAATTCTGTGGTTAACTTCGTTAATTAAAAATTTTCAAGGCAACTGTTATTTAAACTACTCTGTAACCACAGTACCAATATTCATACTAAGTATCGATTAATCTGAAATTATGGTATTTTACTTTTGAAAGACTTGTCAACAAAGAACAAAAATTCAACTTCAAAACAGCCAGTTCCACACCTGTTCCAAATTTCTACACATACAGACAAGAGTCGTCTGATGTTTTAACAGATATTGTTTTAATTTAGGGAAAAATAGAAGAAGAAAAATTCAAGTGTTCAAATCAGCTGGAGTGTTGCTACCACAAGATCTTTTTGTTTGCTTGCGTGTATCTTAACCAAAAGAAACTAACGGTACACATATTGCACAAAAAATACTAACTAAATTTACCTTCAATTTGATGAATTATTTGTTGTAAATAGTCTAAATTTGACTGTTTTAACATACCATTGAAACTGGGACTTTATTGCCACCTTGTACTTTTGTGAGAATGGCGTAATTTGGGCTGAACAGAGATCAGGCCTATAGGGCGTTTAAAGTTTCTTTATGAAATCATAAAATTTAAAACATACTTCAAATAATCACTTCCACGTAATTTATACTTGTCCTTATTTATCTAATACTTTCAGATATGTACTTTCCTGACTATAAGGCAGAAGTGGTACTTTCACAGTAGTCACAAAAATACAATTTAACTTATGAAGATTTTTCTTATATATGTTATACATAACAGTATAAAATATTTGCATACTAAATACTTTTTTTATAATGAATAAAATGAATAGCCTATTGAGAAATATAGAATTGATTTCATAAACACAACATTGTGGTTATTTACATTCTAAATTATATATTTAAAAAACTCATTTGAGCTTGGAAATAATAATTAAACTGTTTTACTGCAAGAAAATACAATGTACAAAAAAATTCCATCGTAGTATTTTTAATTTTGAGAAAATAAAATTTTCTTATGGTCTTGAATTTTTTTCTCGAAAAAGTAACATTGCAAATTGAAATACAATTTAGAGTATTTAAATATAGGTTGTTTATAAATCAAAGTTTAAACTGACATACTAAACATTTCCAATTTTATGTAATAGCAGCCACGTAAATGAATTTCATAGTATTTAAATAAAAATTATCATAAAATAAGGTAATATATAATAAGTGTCATTAAAATCATTAATTATTCTCTTTAACACATCTTTAATCGTATTTGCAACTGTCAGGACAGCTGCTCTTGTACTTGTAACAAGTTACGAGTTTTGTATATTCATGGTTAAAGCAGCATCACCAAATCCACTTTACTAATGTTGCTACAAGTGCGTGTTCACAAGCAAATATATTCCCAGTTTATTTTTGAGGTATTTATCCTGCTGAAGTTTGACACTCATAAGATATCTGCAGCTATTATAGATCGTATATACTGCCCTTAAAATGGTCTTAATGGATCAATAAAATTAATTTGGCCAACAGAGAACCTCAGGACAAACATAATTATAAAATAATAACGTTCTCCCGTGAACCAAATTCCAAATGGAAGCTTGACTGAAAATGTTCACTATTCGGACCGTCGTTAGTTGGGTCTGGGTTCGGGGAAAAAGGCCTGACCACACTTCCACCTGCTCTAGCCAGGGTCGGGCTGGGGAGGGGCGGGGGAGGGGATGGGGAGGGGTGTGGAGGAAACATAAGTCAAGTAACTGGGGGGCGGATCACCACCTCAGGGCCGGCACACGGGATCCGAACCACACCATCTCCTTGAGACAAGTGTTGCCAGCCACAGCACACACAATTTGGTTACGCTCACCCTCTACATTCGGGTACTTTCGGGTGCAAGCATTTCTCTGTTCGGGTGTCATTCAGGTAACACACACAAATATGTAGAATGAAAAGAAAATGTCGCTGTCTCCTGTGGTACAAATATCATATACAATGTTCTGTTAAAATCTTATAATAGCATTACAAAATAAAATTGTGTAATTTAAATGCAACATTGGCGCTTCTGCTAAGGCCTGCGCGTAGAATTTTCAGATGTATCGTTGGTCGGTTGCGGGTTGGGGGGGAAGAGGCGCGGTTAATATAAATGTTTAATATTAGTATTCCAGACACATGAAATAAATGGTATTTTCAGGTTAAAGGTTGGTGTAAAATTATTGTAAATATTACCTGTAATATAAACATGGCTTCGTAAATTTTGATTGTGTTTTAGTAGTGTAACCGAGAATCATTCCAGTGGGAATATATCTGATCCTGATGTCACCGCCATACTGTTTACTATATTCTAGCTGCAACTTGATCCTGTGGTTCACCATATATCGTTAGAAATATAGCGTAGGTAGTCAGTGCTTTACAGCCAGGGCTGTTTTCCACTCTAATTGGTTTTCCATTCCAAGT